>NC_083339.1:113399660-113617850 GCF_019175385.1 Lycium barbarum | reverse complement strand
CGTGAAACACCATGAGCAGCAGGATGTTGAGGTCCGAAATTCGAAGTGAAATTTTGGATTTGCCTGTTCTTAGTCGTCATGGGAAAGAAATACAGAAATAAGAAACTTGTTTTCTTATTGATTCCCGGGGCGGTGGCATTCTTGAATGAAGTCTATCCGAACCGAATTAGCACTTCTCAGATCAAGAGTCACTGGTGCTGAACTCATGTCTTTGGTGATTTCTACTGCTAATACTGATTTACTTCAAGCTATAGCTAGTAGTTGGAAGTCTGATGCTGAGTTGTAGTCTCTTATCCAGCAGTTGCAGGTTGATGCCAATTCCCTTAAACAATACACTTGGCATCAACACCAATTGAGAAGGAAAGGAAAGCTAGTGGTAGGCAGGAACTTAGCATTGAGGAAGGATATTATTGGCAGATGGAATTCTTCTCCTCATGCTGGTCACTCTGGTATTGAAGCTACCTTGAAGAGGCTATTGACACTATTCTATTGGAGGGGCATCAGATCTGATGTTAAGGAATTTGTTCAAAAATGTGACATCTGTCAAAAGAATAAGGCAGATTTGGCAGCTTCTCCTGGACTGCTGCAACCTCTACCAATTCCTGATGTTGTATGGTCACACATTTGTATGGATTTCATTGATGGATTGCCAAAGTCCAAGGGATATGAGGTAATTTTGGTGGTTGTTGATAGATTGAGTAAGTATGACCATTTCATTCCCTTGAAACACCCTTATATTGCACAATTTGTAGCTAAGGAATTTATGGATGTTATTGTTAGATTACATGGGTTGCCTGATGCTATAACTAGTGACAGGGATGCTGTGTTTCTAAGCACTTTTTGGCCAGAGTTATTCACACTTCAAGGAGTTCAATTGAACACCTCTTCTGCTTATCACCCCCAGTCTGATGGGCAGACTGAGGTACTGAATAGATGCATGGAAACTTATCTCAGATGTTTTTGTAATGATGATGCCACTGATTGGTTCTCTTGTTTGGCTATGGCTGAGTATTGGTACAACACTTCTCGCCATTCAGCAATACCGACCACACCTTATGAAGCTCTTTATGGCAGACCCCCACCCTTGCATTTGCCTTATCTACCAGGTGAATCTGCTTCTCTAGAGGTTGATCACACCTTACTCAGCAGAGAAATGAAGTTGCAACTGTTCAAACATCACTTATTTAGAGCTCAGTTGAGGAGAAACAACAGGCTGATAACCATAGAAGTGATAGACAGTTTGAGGTTGGTGATTGGGTGTATTTTAAGATCCAACCATACAAACAAAGAACCATCTCTAACCAATCCTTCCACAAACTCTCAACCAAGTACTATGGTCCTTTCCAAATTCTTAAGAGAGTGGGTCCTGTAGCCTATACTCTTCTATTTCTTGAGTCTGTCAAAATACACCCTACTGTCCATGTGTCATTACTCAAAAAGTGTCATGAGGTGCCACCTCACTTCACTTACCCTCCTATAGTTGACATTGCTCATCCACAGTGCCCTGATCCTGAAGCTATACTACAAAGGAGAATGGTGAAAAAGGGCAATAAAGCTGTTGCTCAAGTTTTGGTGCAGTGGAAGGGATTATCTGCAGATGAAGCTACTTGGGAGTTTTACAATGCTCTGAAGACTAGGTTCCCTCAGTTTGATCCTTGAGGTCAAGGATCTCTTTTGGGATGGGAGTATTGTTACCAGAATTGTAGTCAAGAAGTATAATTCAAAAGTTAGTTAATATCCAGGTCAGCAAGTTAGTTAGAGGCTTTGATGCAGTCGGTTAGCATTAACTGTCCATTAGCTGTCATTTCCATTTGTTAGTTGAGGATATTTCCATTGTATTCATTAGCTATAAATCATTGTATTGGACCGAGAAATGATCATCAATATACAACATAACAGTTCTTTTTCAATCTTTACTCTCTTCTCTATCCTATCTTCTTTTCTATTCTAGTAACTGCCATTCTCGAGTTCTAAACTCCTGAATCCGTACTCAAACCTCGAATTCTCCATTGAATTCCTGCATTTGAGCAACATCTTAATTGTCTAGTTGTGTTATTGTTGGCAGACAAATTCACTAGATTATCTGTCCCCATATTTTTGCCTTAGGAGACTGAATATCAGAGGATGATAAATAGGAGCTTCATATACATTACTGATGGGACAGAAATATGAACAAATACACATAATATTAACAGAGTGGATATATTGATATGCCAGGAAGTTGCAGGCATTCTATGTTCAGAAAAGCATTTTCCTGATATTTTAGAATGTGCTGTGGTCATTCCCTGTTTCTTTTCCGCATTTACCCTTTAGTCCAATGGGAATGCTAGCTTGCTCAATTTTAGTGACATCCTATCAGACTCTTTTTCCCGACCCTGCTTGTGGGATTACACGGGATATGGTTGTTGTCCTATCAGACTCTTTTCCTTTTAATTTTTAATTTTAGTTGCTTAGTAATTTCAGAAAAGTCACTTGTGATGGTTTGGTCATGTCATTTGTCGACCTCCAAATGCACCATCCCGTAGGTATGATACCATAGTGAGTAAAGGTGTTATCAGAGGACGAGGTAAACCTAAAATCACATGGAAGGAAGTTATCTCAAAGGACTTACAATCTGTGGAGATCCATAGTTTCGTATACACTTAGTGAAAGTAGGACACAAGGCAAGATCTATATACCTATTAGTTGAGAATGTGCTTTAACTTTTACAGCAGGTCCTATGCTTTCTAGGAGTAATTTAGCCTTTAAGACTATGCTTTCTAGATATTTATACGTTTAGAAAGTGATTTAGCCTTTAAGATATTTATACGTTTAGAAAATATAGAGAACTTCTAATACTTTTATTTTTATTTGCAAAATTTGGCATGAGATGAGTTAAAAAGGAGTAACATGGTCTGTTCTGATTCATATAGCTCACCTCAACTTGTTCGGGACAAAGGCATAGTTGTTGTTGTTGTAATTTCTGAAAAGTCCAATGGGACAGGTAAAGCTCGCGCTTGTGGTTGGAATCTGTCATTCAGTTGCTAGTTTGGTATTAGTATACGTTGGTAACTAGGAGTTGTTTCAATTCTTGAGGATCTTAAGTGTGGTAAAAGAGGAACAAAGCAGTACATGAGAATATTGAGGCACCACGTTCTTTTCTGAAATGAACTCAGAGAAATCAGAGGAGAGGGAGATTGAATGCTTCTTTGGAAGCACTTGCCGGCAAAGAAACAACGAGAATGACAATGTCACACCTTTTGGGTAAACGTGTAAACCTCATTCATTATCTGTCTGTAGCTTAATGTTAACTCACGACGGATAAGTTTTGTGAATCTGGCCAGATTCTGTAATCCAGGCCTAGAGATGGATGGCTATGAATTTAGAGTCTGTTGGACATAGATGAACATACATGTCGAGGGGGACCATGGGATCCATATCAAGGTATGGAAGATAATTGTCTTTTGGAGGGGCCATAGTATACACATATCTTAAGTTGTGGCCAGTTCTTATGTATATCTTAGATATCATCCAGACAATATGTGATCCTACCTTCATTCGTGAAGGATAAGAGAACACTACACAATTTTCAATTTTAAAGGTACTTTTGTAATCTATTAGAAGTAGAATTTGTTTGCAAGAAGTTGCAGGAAAGAGCAGTTTGAGTATAGTTATACGTTGTAGGAGACCAGCAAGAAATGTCATATTAATGTTTCTTTATTCATTATAATTTCTTAATTATAAAAAAATTCATTAGGTATTTTTTAAAGCTAGTTATTACTGGCACTTGCAAGTTGTTATGTCAGTGCAGCTTAAGAACAGGGAGAAGAATTGAAAAGTCTCATATATGTTATCAATCAAATTCTAAAGGTTGCCTTAATTTATGACAAATGAAGTTAGCAAAGGTCCAATATTTGGGCTAAAGACAGTGTAGCAGGAAAGCTTCAGGTTTAGCTTGCTCATGTTACTTAATTCCACTAACTTTATATGAAGATATGACCATACTATATTTCTTTAACTTTTCTGATGATTTCCGCTGCTGTCCATATTTTTGTTTATCAAACACCTGCTAGCTCATGTTACTTAATCCCCTGGCTTTAAATGAAGCTACGACCACACTTGTTACTTGAACTTTCGATGATTTCTCAGCTGTCCATATATTTTGTTTGTCAACAGTCCAGGTTTTTTGCTGGCTTGCAAGAACTTAATGTTATACAATGTAGATATCCATCCTGCTTCAGTTGCTATGAGGTCAATAATTGTCTTGATATATTTAATGTTCGCCTGAGACTGGCAATATTCTGCTAAATCTTTGCTGGTGGCGCAATCTATACAGGCGTCTAGTTCAGTTAGCAAACTAATTAACTGGATTATCTCTGTCCTAATTTACTCGCCTTAGATGACTCAGGATATGAGAGAAAAGGGAAACCCGTTGCACGAAGCATCCCGTGTTATATTGAGAGCTAGAAGTCGCATACTTCCTTTTCAGAAATTAATTTCCACAATCCTAATGGCAGTTAGCTTGCAATATTGTCTGATATTACTCTTTCCCTTTTTCATATTTTAGTACTATGAAAATTTAGCTTGCTCAATTTTGAGGAATAGATTAGCACGTAATAAATTCTTATAGCTGATGCCTATCTTGTTTGGAATTAAAGCTTAATGGATTGAATAACTGCTCAGTAGCCCGTTGAGACTGTTCCATATATGTTCGTTCAGTCACTATTTTCATCTTAAGTTGGTATTTGGAGTTATTTGGATTCTTCTAAATCTAACGTGTGGTAGAAGAGGGACATATATAGCATGTGATATATGGGAAAATATTGAAGCACAACGTCCTTTTCTAATATAAAAGCGTAAAGAAAAATAGAAAAGGGGTGGTGAGAGAAATGGAATGCATCCCTGAAGTGCTTTCCTGCAAAGAAACAGAGACTGTCAACCTCCTTGGATAATTAAAGTTTTTTTTTGAGTTTTCTTTCTTTATTTTAATTGCAAATCCAAATTGGATAAGGTGAGAGAAATTTGGATACATTATCTAATCCAGACGTGTAGATGTATGGCTGTGAGTTTAACTCATCTCGAACATAAACTCAAGAGGGTCCAGGATCAATGTCTGGCTAGGAAAGATCGTTTTTTATTTATTTCTATTTGGCTTCTCGAACACATAAATTTTCTAGGTCGTGTCCCTTTCTATGTTTGTATGAGACCCCTCCCATTCACTGCTGGATAACAAGAGATCACTCACAATGGAGAGTGAAAAAACAAAAGGAAGGAAAACATATTTTCTCTATTTCTTGTGCTAGATTTCGCTTTCTTTCACGTAAATTAGTTGTGCTGCAGGAATAGATTTATTTTATGTCCAATATTGCTTAAACAGTGATTCGTATAATTGGATAGAAATATACGAATGTATATCTTACGATATCATCCAGACAATATGTGATCCCACCTTCATTGGTGGAGGATAAGAGAACACTACACAATTTTAACTTTAAAGGTACTTTAGATTCTATTAGAAGTAGAATTTGTTTGCAAGAAGTTGGAGGAAGGAGCAGTTTGAGTATGGTTATACATTCTAGGAGACACGTCATATTAATTATAATTTCTTAATTATACAAAAATTCATTAGGTATTTCTTAAAACTAGTTATTGCTGGCACTTGCAAGTTGTTATCTCAGTGCAGCCTAAGAACAGGAGAAGAAATCTCATATATGTTATCAATCAAATTCTAAAGGCTACCTTGATTTATGACAAATGAAGTTAGCAAGGTTCAATATTTTGGGCCTAAGAATGTAGTAGGAAAGCTTCAGGTTTAGCTTGATCATGTTACTTAATTCCACTAACCTTATATGAAGACATGACCATACTATATTTCTTCAACTTTTTTGTTGAGTTTTGCTGCTGTCCATATGTTTTGTTTGTCAAACCCCTGCTATCTCATGTTACTTATTCCCCTGGCTTTAAATGATGCTATGACCACACTTATTTCTTGAACTTTAGATGATTTCTTCAGCTGTCCATGTATTTTGTTTGTCAACAGTCCAGGTTTTTTGCAAGAACTTAATGTTATACAGTGTAGATATCCATCCTGCTTCAGTTGCTATGAGGTCAATAATTGTCTTGATATATTTAATTTTCGCCTGAGACTGGCAATATTCTGCTTAATCTTTGCTGTGGTGCAATCTATACAAATGTCTAGTTCTATCGGCAAACTAATTGACTTGATTATCTCTGTCCTAATTTACTCACCTTAGATGACTCAGGATATTAGAAAAGAGGGAAACCCGTTGTACGAAGCATCCCATGTAATATTGATATCTAGATGTCGCATACTTCCTCTTCAGAAATTAATTTCCACAATCCTAATGACACTTGGCTTGCTTCCAACTCGTCTGATATTACTCTTTCCCTTTTTCCTCTTTTAGTACTATGAAAAATTTAGCTTGCTCAATTTCGAGGAATAGATTAACACATAGTAAATTCGTATAGCAGATGCCATATTGTTTGGAATTAAAGCTTAGTTGATTAAGTGATTGAATAGTTGTTCAGTAGCCAGTTAAGACTGTGTATACGGTAAAAATCGGGCCAGCATGCGACCGATGAGGCCGGAGCCAAGGACAGGTCCGAATGGATATGAGCACGATCTATCTTGCCCACACCCGGGGTGTCATACCGGGAACAACTGACCCGAGCCAAAATAAGCGTGTCCGCTGATCCGGTTAGTCTGAGCCCAAGCAAGCGTGTCCGTTGGTCCAGATAACCAGTTGTGAGGTTGCCACGCGTCGTAATACCGTCCGCCATTTGCACTGACAATTGTTCGGGTGTCAGACCGTACGGATCAGCCTTATCTTTTTTAGGGTTTGTTCATAAAGGCTTTTTGTATTGTACTAAGCGGCCCATGAGGAATACCTATAAATAGAGGGCAACCCTCCCCTTTTTTAGGTTAGCTTTTTTCTCATATCACATTATTAGAACCATCTGAAATATAAAAGCTCTCTTCAAAGTATTTTGGTCCGGATTCGTATTGTTCATCCACAACTGATCTAATCCATCTTTATTATTTAAAGCATATTTGGCTCATATCATTTACAATATATTATTTATACACATATATATAAATATAATCATATACACATCCATAGACGTTTCATACCAACTTAAAAGATTAAAATTCATCCATATATCCTATTTCATCACATACAAATCTAATTGTTACCCGTAATTCGGGGTAAACAGTTTGGCGCCCACCGTGGGGCTTAGGATAATAGTGGTGGTTTAATCTTTGCTACTTCTTTTTTCACCCGTTGATTGAAGAATTTGCGGATTTACACAAAAAACGTACGAAATGGCAAGCAGCGGTCACTCCGGTCATGTGAACAACAACGAAATAGTAGCTGAAAACGAGAACAACAGCGGGTTACGAAACCCCCCTGCGGATCCAGCCGACCCAAATGCTGTCGACTCGAGAGAAGGCCTCAACCGGCAGAATATCGTCAATCAGGAGAATTCCGCCCTTCCGGCCACTGATCCTTTGAATACTCATAACTCAATTACTTTGCCTCGGGCTCAAGGCCGGAAAACACCGGATACTCCGGATACTCCGGATGAAATTAACTTACGTTTAATATTTGAAATGTTGCAGGAACAAGGGACCGCCATAGTCGAACAAGGGATTGCCATAGCTCAGCTTCGGAGCAATGGTGATAAGGTAGCACCGGCAAGGCCAAAAGGGGTTACCGAACCAAGGCGGGAGGAAGCACGGATAGTCGAGAGCAACGGATCCAGAGCCGATTCGTTTACTGAGGTTTTAAAGATGCTCATGATTTTGGCAAAACGGGTGGATTCAACGGAGAAGAGGGTGGAAACATATAACTCTCGGGTGGACCAGATCTCGGGGGCTCCACCGATTTTGAAAGGGCCGGATTTAAAGAGATATATTCAAAGGCCTTTCCCTCCGAGTGCGACACCAAAGCTAATCCCGAAGAGGTTCAAGATGCCGGATATTCCGAAATACAATGGTACAACGGACCCGCAGGAACACGTGACTTCGTACACTTGTGCCATAAAAGGCAACGATGTCGAAGAAGATGTAATTGAGTTGGTGTTGTTGAAAAAGTTCGGCGAAACACTCTCGAAAGGGGCGTTAACTTGGTATGACCACCTACCTGAGCATTCTATCACTTCTTTCGAAATGCTCGCAGATGCGTTTATCAAAGCTCATACCGGAGCCAAAAAGGTGCAGGCCAGAAAGGCGGATATCTTTAGAATCGCTCAAAGAGATGATGAACTACTACGTGAGTTTGTAAACCGCTTCCAAATGGAATGAACAGAACTTCCCCCGGTTCCGGAGGAATGGGCAGCGCAAGCTTTCACCAAGGGGCTCAATCCCCGAAGCTCGACTGCCTCATTTAAATTGAAGGAGAACTTGTTGGAGTACGAGGCTGTAACCTGGGCAAATGTCCATAACAGGTACGAATCTAAGATTCGGGTAGAGGATGATTAGCTCCAACTTCCCCCCGGACCTATAAATATGAGCAAAAACTCTGAGAGATCGAGAAAAAATTATGAACCGGAGACAAGTCCATCGAGGGAAAGGTACCGACCATATTCTCTATCAGAAAATCCTAGCTTCAGGTCGGATAAATAGAGGAGCGGCCCCAATCACTTCTCTATTAGGGGCGATAAACGAGCTGAGCGCCCGTCAAACAGTTGAGGCTTGTCATTTAGAAGTGACGCCGGTAGTTCGGCTAGTAATAAAGACATACCGAGGATATCGGAGTACAACTTCAACATCAATACCTCGGACCTCATCTCGGCTATCGGCCATATCACGGAGGCTGGGTGGCCAAGGCCATTAAGATTCGACCCGGGTCAATGGGACCCGAACGTGATGTGTGAGTATCATGAGACCCATGGGCATAGAACTGAAGATTGTTGTCAATTAAGGGAGGAGGTGGCTCGTTTATTGAAAAATGGCCACCTTCGAGAATTTATGAGTGAACGAGCCAAAAGCCATTACAAAGAAAGGGAGAGTCACAAACGAGCCGAGCCGGTGGAGCCTCAACATGTGATCAATATGATAATAGGGGGAACGGATGCTGCACAAGGACCGGTGATGAAAAGAACAAAGGTCTCAATTGTACGAGAAAAGCGAACCCGGGACTAGGTACCCGAGGGCTCCATCTCCTTCAGTAACGAGGATGCAGAAGGCATCATTCAACCGCACAATGATGCATTGGTAATTTCTATTCTTATTTTTAAATCACAAGTTAAACGTATTTTGATTGACTCAGGTAGTTCAGCCAATATTATCCGATGGAGAGTGGTGGAGCAATTGAAGTTACTGGATTAGATTATCCCGGTAGCGCGGGTACTCAGTGGGTTCAATATGGCAAGTGAGACTACAAAGGGTGAAATTTCTTTGTCGGTTAACATTGACAGCACCATACAGCAGACGGTGTTCTACGTCATCGAGGGAGATATTGTCACGACCCAACCCCGTGGGCCGCGACCAGTTCCCTAGCTGGGCACCTATACGTACCCGATACCCAAATTAGCATATTATCAGAATAATAATATAATAATATTAGTGGATGCTACAGAATTTATCAGAAAAAAACAGACTTGGCACACATAGGCCGATAAGGCCATCATAGAACAAAGTATCCCAAACATGTGTACAGAACCCACACAGATGTATCCACTGACCTCTACAGAACATATCATAATCATAAGACGGGACAGGGCCCCGTCATACCCTGAACAAAGTACATATCCAGATAGCAGTGACAGACTGTACCAAAAGATGGGCTCTGAAGAAGAGAGCGCCCCAAAATAGCAGAAACGGGATCCTAAACGTGTGGATCAGCAAACCTGTCGTCTGTACCTGTGCGGCATGAAAACGCAGCCCCCGAAGAAAGGGGGTCAGTACGAAATATGTACTGAATATGTAAAGCGGAATCACAGAAGTCAAATCATAATGGTTACAGAAAATGAGTACAGAATCCAGAGTGTCAAATGCATATTTCCAAAACAGACAGAATGCGTACAGAAACATATGTCATATCATATCATATCCGGTCCCTTCCACGAGACTCGGCAGACAGAATGTGGCCACCCTCCCGACGCTGGTGCCACTATACAGAGGAATCAGAAAAAGGGGCGTGGCCCCGTATCATATAATGTCATATCAAAATGGCCATAACAGATCAGAACAGAATAGGCGGACATGACACATCATACTCCACAGACCCATGTACGCGTATACCTGCCCCCTCACATCGGGACGCGGCGAACAATGCAGAGAATTACACTTGACAACATATCCTGGCCCGGGCTCAGTGTGGGAAACATTGGGACATCCACGAATGGAGTAGTGAGAGACTAATGCAATTTAAAAATATCATAAGTGTTTTCAAAGACTCGATGAAGCGTAGCAAAGACAAACAAATCAAATGGAGTCGGACGGAATCATAATAAATGTATTTCGGATATCATAATAAATTACAGAAGAATAACTTTCCCGAAGTCATTCCGAGTGTCAAAATAATTTAACAGAATATTTAAAATAATATTTGTTAAGCGATTAATAGGGTAATTAAAACATTTCTTTCAAAAATCGCTTAAAAAGGAAGCTTTAGCATATTAGGGGCAAAACCGTAAATAGCGGGCCCGCCTTGGGACAAACAAGGCGGCGGGCTCAAATTGTGCCCTCTAAGCATATAGTATCACCTAAAAAGGTTATACAGACATTCTATGACTTTCTGAATCATTTAGAGCAAAATTGCATAATTTCAGAAAAAGCGTATCAAAATGGTTCAATTCTACTGAAGGAAAAACTGAAATTTTGTCTTGCGGATTCCGAGGGCCAAGAGGTCCTTCGAGGCTCGGATCCGACCCTAATACACTAAGGGCATGCCAAGGGAAGAATTGGGTTTGCTTTACATACCTTTCACGCTCCTTAAGCCTTCCAAACTCACTTCCCGTTTCGTCGAAAAACTGCAATTGGTCAAGTTTACCAATTGTAAGCTATGAATACCAAAGTTTCAACTTAATGCATATTTGGCTACCGAAATTTCGGCAGCACTTCCCCTATACATATGGCACCCCGAGAATTCAACTCGGCTAGAAATCATCAACAACAACCCAAACGACAACATCAATATCAACAATGAACATTAAAAACATAAATATCCTTCAACTAGTCATTTTTCTCACAAGTTGACATAATCTTCAATTCAACCCAACTTTCAACTAAGATCAATAATTTCACATTCAACAACAATCATGATCATCACCATATAGTTCTAGAAACATTTCATATCGTTTTCCTCAAGATATACACTCGATATACATAATATACAACTTTCCGCCAAAGTCATAACTTATGCAAAACATCAAATCTTTGGCATACAACTTCATAACAAGTTTCCAACTTCCAAATTCATCAATGATCATCACTATTAGCAACCAAACAACTTCATTTCCTTAATGTCGGAAAATCATACTAAAACGACATAAGTTTCTACATTCCAATTCAATACAAACTTACATCATTCTAACTTCATTTACATTACAAACATCACAACAACACTTTAACACACTAAACAACTCAATTCCTTTCTATCCCAAACCATATACACCCTACGGCCATATGCCTATTTTTTCCAATATCAACTAAATTCATCCAACTTTCAATTCCCATATGCATTTCATCACAATCACAACTAGAATATAACATAAATTCAACACAAATTGGCTATACAACATACATATACACACGGCTACAAGCCATATACCAAACCCACATTGCAAACTTCCACTTTTCCATACAATCAACACATTTCTACATACTACAACACAATCAAAACTTCATAACACAATAAAAAGGTAGAAATTCTTACCTTTTCTTCAAGTCTTCTTCACTTGGAAATATGATCACTTTGGTGATTCTAATGCTCCCCACTCCAATCCAACTATACCAAGTTACAAAGGAACCTTGACTTAGTAGGAAATCAACAAGAAAAGAATTTTTGAAGCAATATTTTTGGTACCTATTTTTTCCTCCTAAACCCGAAACCCTCCTTGCTCTTCTCCTATTTTTGTTCTTGCTTATCTTGATCAATAATGTCTTGAATCTTCTAATTATATTATAAGAAGACTTGGTCACATGACCAAGCACATGACCAACTAAAAATGGGCTTGGGTCAAGGCCTTGTATGGCCGGCCATGACCCCTATTTTGGGCCTCAACTCCAATTAAATTTTTGAGCCCAATAGCTTATAAATCATATTTTGTAATTCCCGAAACAAATTTCCAAAATTCCAAAATTACCCTTAGCCTTGTCCCACACTTTCATGATTCTATTCTTTCATGCATAACTCCTATGTTCAACAAAATATCAAATTGACCTTATATCTCAAGAATCCAATATAATTCAAGTTTTTCCAAACGTGTGAAAACACGGGATATAACATCCTCCCCCCCTTTAGAACATTCGTCCTCGAATGTAAAATTAATCTTATAGGGATGGAAAATACTTTGGGGGAGTTCATACTTACAAACAACATATAAGACATACGATTGACATTGAAATGAAATTAAGCAGGATTTAAGGTTACCTGTGGGCATAGGGAACAATTGAGGATATTTCTTCTTCATTTCTTCCTCAGACTCCCAGGTCATTTCCTCCCGGTTATTATTCCGCCACAGTACCTTAACGGAGGCCACATCTTTATTCCGGAGCCTCCTTACCTGACGATCCAAGATAGATACGGGCTGCTCTTCGTACGATAACTGCTCCGTCACCTGAATATCATCAGCAGGGAATACTCTGGAAGGGTCACCAATGCATTTGCGGAGCATAGACACATGGAATACCGGATGTACCGCTTCCAAATCAGATGGCAAATCTAACTCATAGGCGACATTTCCAACCTTCCGAACAATCTGATAAGGCCCAATATAACGCGGACTGAGCTTACCCTTTCTGCCGAACCGCATCACGCCTTTCATAGGCGATACCTTCAGAAATACCCAATCGCCTACCTGAAACTCCAACGGTCGACGCCGTTTATCCGCGTATGATTTCTGTCGACTCTGGGCTGCCAACAGTCGCTCTCGAATAAGTTTCACCTTGTCCACGGCCTGCTGGACCATATCTGGGCCAATCAACTCTGTCTCGCCAATATCAAACCAGCCGATAGGCGATCTGCACTTCCTGCCATATAAAGCCTCATACGGAGCCATCTGGATGCTGGAATGGTAACTGTTATTATATGCAAACTCAATCAACGGTAGGTGATCATCCCAGTTGCCTCTGAAATCAATAACGCAGGCCCGCAACATATCCCCCAGCGTCTGTATAGTGCGCTCGGCCTGCCCGTCGCTCTGAGGATGAAATGCGGTGCTCAGACTCACCTGAGTCCCTAGTCCCTCCTGAAAAGATCTCCAGAAATGCGCCGTAAACTGGGCGCCTCTGTCAGAAATAATAGATATAGGAACTCCTTGAAGCTTCACAATCTCCTTAATATAGAGCCTGGCATAATCCTCGGCGGAATAGGTAGTCCTGACGGGAAGAAAATGGGCTGATTTCGTCAGCCTATCAACGACGACCCAGATGGAATCATACTTCCGTGGAGTGCGAGGCAAACCTGTAATGAAGTCCATATTAATAACCTCCCACTTCCAAGTCGGGATTTCCATCTCCTGCAACAGTCCACCCGGCTTCTGATGCTCAATCTTGACCTGCTGACAATTAGGGCACTGGGCGACGAACTCTGCAACATCCTGCTTCATACCGTCCCACCAGTATAAGCATCGGAGATCATGGTACATCTTCGTAGACCCAGAATGGACCGAGTAGCGAGCATAATGTGCCTCGCTCATGACCTGCTGCCGAAGGCCTGCAATATCAGGTACACACAACCTGCCTCTGTATAACAAAGTACCGTCCGGTGAAAACTCGAACGGAGTCCTCTCCTTATCATAGGCTGTGTCCCTGTACCGAGCTAAGACAGGATCTTCGTATTGACGCCGCTTAATATCGTCCCTGAGGGATGACTCAGAAACCCCTCGAACAGAAATCCGTGTATCTCCAGAATCGGCCAGACGAACCCCGAGACTAGCCAACTGCTGAATATCACGGGCTATCTCTCTCCTAACTGGCTGTAAATCGGCCAAACTGCCCATAGACTTCCGACTGAGCGCATCGGCAACAACATTAGCCTTACCCGGATGATACAGAATATCCACGTCATAATCTTTCAGAAGCTCCAGCCACCTCCGCTGTCGCAAATTAAGCTCTCTCTGTCTGAAAATATACTGGAGACTCTTATGATCAGTATAGATATCCACATGAACGCCATATAAATAGTGTCTCCATATCTTCAGAGCATGAATCACCGCTGCGAGCTCCAGATCGTGGGTAGGATAATTCTTCTCATGCTTTTTGAGCTGCCGGGAAGCATACGCTATAACTCTGCCGTGCTGCATCAATACACAGCCTAACCCCATGCCAGAAGCGTCACAATAAATAACATACCCGTCCGGTCCCTCTGGAAGAGTCAGAACTGGGGCTGTAGTCAGCTTCTCCTTCAGCAACTGGAAGCTCCGTTCACAAGCGTCAGACCACTGGAACTTAGCTCCCTTCTGAGTCAGCCTTGTCAAAGGCGATGAAATCGAAGCAAACTTCTCCACAAACCTCCTGTAATAACCTGCTAGCCCCAGGAAACTGCGTACCTCTGTGGGCGTCGTAGGTCTAGGCCAATTCTTCACGGCCTCAATCTTCTGTGTGTCCACCCGGACACCATCAGCTGCAATAACATGCCCCAAGAAAGCCACTGAAGACAACCAGAATTCACACTTAGAAAATTTGGCATATAATTTCTGATGCCGGAGTACCCCTAATACCGATCTCAGATGATCTGCGTGCTCCGCCTCAGACCGAGAATAAACCAGGATGTCATCAATGAATACAATTATGAACATATCCAAGAATGGCCTGAATACCCGGTTCATCAAATCCATGAATACTGCGGGAGCATTTGTCAGCCCAAAAGACATAACCCTGAACTCGTAATGCCCATATCGGGTCCGGAAAGCTGTCTTAGGGATATCGGCCTCTCGTACTCGCACCTGGTGGTAACCGGATCGAAGATCTATCTTCGAAAAACACTTAGCGCCCTGCAGCTGATCAAACAAATCATCAATCTTGGGGAGGGGGTATTTATTCTTTATAATTACCTTATTCAGCTGCCGATAATCAATACACATACGCAGCGACCCGTCCTTCTTACGCACAAATAATACCGGGGCTCCCCAAGGCGAAGTACTGGGTCTGATGAAGCCCTTATCCAACATATCTTTCAGCTGCTCCTTCAACTCCTTTAACTCTGCAGACGCCATTCTATACGGAGGAATAGAGATAGGCTGAGTGTCTGGGAGTAAGTAAATAGAGAAGTCTATCTCCCGCTCTGGAGGAAGACCTGGAAGCTCGTCGGGAAAAACATCTGGAAACTCATTAATCACGGGGACTGACTGAAGTGTCGGCGTCTCGGCGTCCAAGTCTTGCACCCGAACCAGATGATAGATATAACCCTTTCTAATCATTTTCTTTGCCTTAAGGTATGAAATAAACTTACCTTTCGGCAATGCTGTATTTCCAGCCCAATCTAAAACTGGCTCCCCGGGAAACTGGAAGCGAACCACCTTATTCTGGCAGTCAACATTAGCATAACAGGAAGCTAGCCAGTCCATACCCATAATAACATCAAATTCAGTCATATCTAACTCTACCAGATCTGCCTTAGTATCACGACCACATACAATCACAGAACAGTCTTTATAAACCTGTTTCGCTACAATAAAGTCCCCTATCGGTGTGGCTACCTCAAATGGCTCTATAGGTTCAGACATAATACCAATTTTTCCAGCAACAAGGGGTGAAATATATGATAAAGTCGAACCTGGATCAATTAATGCATACACAGACCGAGAGAAGACCAATAAAGTACCTGTGACGACATTAGGAGATGCCTCCTGATCCTGGCGGCTGGCCAAAGCATAAATGCGGTTCGAAGGACCGCTAATACCAGAAGCTCCACCACGGCCTCTGCCGCGACCTGCTGGTGCTGGAAAACCCTGCCCCGTAGGGCGCATAGCCACTGACGATTATGAAGACCCAGCGGCTGATCCGGTAGGCTGCGCTGCACCACCCGAACTACCCTTATACGGGCAATCTCTCACAGAATGGCCCTGACGTCCACAAGAAAAGCATGCACCGGTGGCTCTGTAGCACTCTCCCGTATGGTATCTGCCGCAAAAAGAACACAGAACCCTGGGTGGCCTCATCTGACCAGAACCCCTATCTGTCCGCGAACCTGAAGCCCTGGAGCTCTGGCCTGCTCCTGAATACCCTGGGCTATCGAATCTGCGACCTGTAGGCTGGGGAGGCGCGCTCTGCGCCGGCTGAGATGAAAATCTGCTAGGCTGCTGCGGCTGTTGGGGCTGTCTGCCCCGAAAATCTCCAGATGACCTGGCCCTCTTGGGCTGTCTCCGATCCTGGCCCCTGTCAGGCTGGTGTCCTCCTCTGCCCCGATCCTCCATGCCCTGGGCATGGGCCTGGATACGGGCAATGTCCATACCTGGCTGAGCAGCCAATACTAAGCAGCTATCAACAAAATACCGATCCAGCCCCATAATATATATGTGCATCTGGTCCGCCATAGTAGCCACCACAGTAGGTGCATATCGGGCCAAAGAATCAAACTCCAAACTATAGTCCCGGATACTGCGGCCCTTCTGCCTCAATAATAAGAATCTATCAGATCTGGCTCGTCGCAACTCTGGGGGCAGAAAATGTCCAAAAAATGCCTGAGAAAAATCGCCCCAAACTGCTGGAGGAGCGCCGTCCCCCCTGGATAGCCCCCATGACTCGTACCAGTTTGCCGCCACATCATATAACCGGTACGAAGCTAACGCGACTGACTCTGTCTCGGAAGCATTAATCAAATCTAGAGTGCGTCGCATCTTCCTGATAAACTCCTCAGGATCCTCCTCGGGCTTTGTCCCGAAGAACTCTGGAGGGTTACAAGTCAAAAACTCACGGGCTCTCGAACTATCACGCCTGACTGCCCGGTCACCTCCCAGTCCATGCCCCTGAACCTGCCCTGCCACAAGTCTCGTCAGCAACTGGACTGCCTCCCTCATAGACTGATCCTCAGTGCCTGGCCGTGGAGTTGGAGGCTCAGGTACTGGAACTGCGGGAGCTGGCGGTGGAGCCGCCCCCCGATCTGCGGCTGCGGCTGCGGCCGCCCCAATCTCCTCCACGAGTGGCGGTGTAGACGAACCCTCTGTCTGGGGCAAAGTCCCCGGAGCAGTATGTGCCTGGGCCCTGGTAATCCTCTGGACCCGGCTAGTCTCTCCCAAGGCTGCTGACTTGGCCTTTTGGGCCGCTGTTGCCTTTTTTGGAGGCATATCTGCAAACATAGCCACTCGTTAGGGAGGGGTCATCCTGATAACACAGCTCTATCGCACGATCTAAGACAGAAAGAAGGGTAGTATCCTAAATGCCCTGTAGCCTCCTGTTTATAGGCGTGGTGCACAACACACCGATAAACAAGACTCTACTAGACACGGTCTGTGGACATTCCGAGGACGAACTGCTCTGATACCACTTTTGTCACGACCCAACCCCGTGGGCCGCGACCAGTGCCCTAGCTGGGCACCTATACGTACCCGATACCCAAATTAGCATATTATCAGAATAATAATATAATAATATTAGTGGATGCTACAGAATTTATCAGAAAAAAACAGACTTGGCACACATAGGCCGATAAGGCCATCATAGAACAAAGTATCCCAAACATGTGTACAGAACCCACACAGATGTATCCACTGACCTCTACAAAACATATCATAATCATAAGACGGGACAGGGCCCCGTCATACCCTGAACAAAGTACATATCCAGATAGCAGTGACAGACTGTACCAAAAGATGGGCTCTGAAGAAGAGAGCGCCCCAGAATAGCAGAAACGGGATCCTAAACGTGTGGATCAGCAAACCTGTCGTCTGTACCTGTGCGGCATGAAAACGCAGCCCCCGAAGAAAGGGGGTCAGTACGAAATATGTACTGAATATGTAAAGCGGAATCACAGAAGTCAAATCATAATGGTTACAGAAAATGAGTACAGAATCCAGAGTGTCAAATGCATATTTCCAAAACAGACAGAATGCGTACAGAAACATATGTCATATCATATCATATCCGGTCCCTTCCACGAGACTCGGCAGACAGAATGTGGCCACCCTCCCGACGCTGGTGCCACTATACAGAGGAATCAGAAAAAGGGGCGTGGCCCCGTATCATATAATGTCATATCAAAATGGCCATAACAGATCAGAACAGAATAGGCGGACATGGCACATCATACTCCACAGACCCATGTACGCGTATACCTGCCCCCTCACATCGGGACGCGGCGAACAATGCAGAGAATTACACTTGACAACATATCCTGGCCCGGGCTCAGTGTGGGAAACATTGGGACATCCACGAATGGAGTAGTGAGAGACTAATGCAATTTAAAAATATCATAAGTGTTTTCAAAGACTCGATGAAGCGTAGCAAAGACAAACAAATCAAATGGAGTCGGACGGAATCATAACAAATGTATTTCGGATATCATAATAAATTACAGAAGAATAACTTTCCCGAAGTCATTCCGAGTGTCAAAATAATTTAACAGAATATTTAAAATAATATTTGTTAAGCGATTAATAGGGTAATTAAAACATTTCTTTCAAAAATCGCTTAAAAAGGAAGCTTTAGCATATTAGGGGCAAAACCGTAAATAGCGGGCCCGCCTTGGGACAAACAAGGCGGCGGGCTCAAATTGTGCCCTCTAAGCATATAGTATCACCTAAAAAGGTTATACAGACATTCTATGACTTTCTGAATCATTTAGAGCAAAATTGCATAATTTCAGAAAAAGCGTATCAAAATGGTTCAATTCTACTGAAGGAAAAACTGAAATTTTGTCTTGCGGATTCCGAGGGCCAAGAGGTCCTTCGAGGCTCGGATCCGACCCTAATACACTAAGGGCATGCCAAGGGAAGAATTGAGTTTGCTTTACATACCTTTCACGCTCCTTAAGCCTTTCCAAACTCACTTCCCGTTTCGTCGAAAAACTGCAATTGGTCAAGTTTACCAATTGTAAGCTATGAATACCAAAGTTTCAACTTAATGCATATTTGGCTACCGAAATTTCGGCAGCACTTCCCCTATACATATGGCACCCCGAGAATTCAACTCGGCTAGAAATCATCAACAACAACCCAAACGACAACATCAATATCAACAATGAACATTAAAAACATAAATATCCTTCAACTAGTCATTTTTCTCACAAGTTGACATAATCTTCAATTCAACCCAACTTTCAACTAAGATCAATAATTTCACATTCAACAACAATCATGATCATCACCATATAGTTCTAGAAACATTTCATATCGTTTTCCTCAAGATATACACTCGATATACATAATATACAACTTTCCGCCAAAGTCATAACTTATGCAAAACATCAAATCTTTGGCATACAACTTCATAACAAGTTTCCAACTTCCAAATTCATCAATGATCATCACTATTAGCAACCAAACAACTTCATTTCCTTAATGTCGGAAAATCATACTAAAACGACATAAGTTTCTACATTCCAATTCAATACAAACTTATATCATTCTAACTTCATTTACATTACAAACATCACAACAACACTTTAACACACTAAACAACTCAATTCCTTTCTATCCCAAACCATATACACCCTACGGCCATATGCCTATTTTTTCCAATATCAACTAAATTCATCCAACTTTCAATTCCCATATGCATTTCATCACAATCACAACTAGAATATAACATAAATTCAACACAAATTGGCTATACAACATACATATACACACGGCTACAAGCCATATACCAAACCCACATTGCAAACTTCCACTTTTCCATACAATCAACACATTTCTACATACTACAACACAATCAAAACTTCATAACACAATAAAAAGGTAGAAATTCTTACCTTTTCTTCAAGTCTTCTTCACTTGGAAATATGATCACTTTGGTGATTCTAATGCTCCCCACTCCAATCCAACTATACCAAGTTACAAAGGAACCTTGACTTAGTAGGAAATCAACAAGAAAAGAATTTTTGAAGCAATATTTTTGGTACCTATTTTTTCCTCCTAAACCCGAAACCCTCCTTGCTCTTCTCCTATTTTTGTTCTTGCTTATCTTGATCAATAATGTCTTGAATCTTCTAATTATATTATAAGAAGACTTGGTCACATGACCAAGCACATGACCAACTAAAAATGGGCTTGGGTCAAGGCCTTGTATGGCCGGCCATGACCCCTATTTTGGGCCTCAACTCCAATTAAATTTTTGAGCCCAATAGCTTATAAATCATATTTTGTAATTCCCGAAACAAATTTCCAAAATTCCAAAATTACCCTTAGCCTTGTCCCACACTTTCATGATTCTATTCTTTCATGCATAACTCCTATGTTCAACAAAATATCAAATTGACCTTATATCTCAAGAATCCAATATAATTCAAGTTTTTCCAAACGTGTGAAAACACGGGATATAACATATATGAAGTATAATGCTTTACTCGACAGACCATGGATTCATAGCATGAGAGCAATACCATCGACACTACATCAGTTGCTGAAGTTCCCAACCCCGGAAGGGATAAAAACAATCCTAGGCGAACAGCCCGCAGCAAGGGAAATGTTCGCGGTCGACGAAGCATCCTTCTATCCAAAGAAACCGGATCAAAGAGATGATGAATCAATCAAAGGCAAGGACACCAAATAACAATTAAAGAATAAGAGTTAGAAAGTGGAGTAGAAGGAAACGGACCCGGCTGGTAAAGAGGACGATTTCGACGTGCCTAGATCGTTTGTATTACCGGATGACTCGGATGCAACCAAATCTACCGTGGAAGAGCTAGAGCAAATCATTTTGTTCGTACATCTACCGGATAGAAAGGTATACCTAGGTACGGGATTAACCTCGGAGCTTAGGAACAAGTTAATTAAATTTCTTCAATCTAATTCCGATTGTTTTGCGTGGTCCCATATAGACATGACAGGTGTACCACCAGAAGTAACAACTCATAAGCTCAGCCTCGATAGGAAATTCACCCCGGTGAAGCAGAAAAGGAGACCAATGGCCGAGTCAAAACATGCCTTCGTAAAGATGAGGTAACAAAGCTTTTAAAAATAGGCTCTATCCGGGAGGTAAACTACCCGGATTGGCTAGCTAACGTAGTTGTTGTGCCAAAGAAAGGTAATAAATATAGAATGTGTGTTGATTATAAAGACCTAAATAAAGCATGCCCGAAGGATTCATTTCCCATGCCTCACATTGATTGAACGATTGACGCGACGGCCGGGCATGAGATGTTGAGTTTCCTCGATGCCTATTCCGGGTACAACCAGATCCGGATGAACCCGGAGGACCAAGAGAAAACTTCTTTTATTACCTGATATGGGACTTATTATTACAATATCATGCCATTTGGGTTGAAAAATGCCGGAGCAACTTACCAACGCCTAGTTAACGAAATGTTCGAAGAACAGATAGGGAAAACAATGGAAGTTTATATTGATGACATGTTAGTCAAGTCCCTGGGAACAGGGGACCATTTAAAACATTTGCAGGATACCTTTAATGTACTTCGCAAATACAACATGAAGCTAAACCCGAAGAAGTGTGTCTTCGATGTCTGATCGGGCAAATTCTTGGGCTTTATGGTGTCGAATCGGGGAATTGAAATCAACCCGGACAAGATCAAAGCCATTGAGGATATTAAAGTATTGAACAATCTCAAGGCCATACAGAGGCTCGCCGGAAGGATAGCAGCTCTGAGCCGTTTCATTTCGAGGTCTTCGGATAAAAGTCACCGTTTCTTCTCATTGCTGAGAAAGAAAAATGACTTCGTCTAGACACCGGAATGCCAAAGGGCTTTGCAGGAATTAAAGAGGTACTTATCGAGCCCGCCCCTGCTGCACACACCGAAGGCAAACGAACAACTATTTTTATACCTTGCCGTATCCGAGGTCGCGGTAAGCGGTGTTTTGGTCCGAGAAGAAGCAGGTACGCAATTTTCAATCTATTATGTGAGTAGGACCTTAGGAGATGCGGAGACTCGTTATCCGCACCTCGAAAAGTTAGCTTTGGCATTGGTAAGTGCTTCGAGAAACCTAAAACCTTACTTTTAATGTCATCCCATATGTGTAGTAACTACTTACCCGCTAAAAATGTCATGCATAAACCGGAGTTATCAGGTAGACTGACCAAATGGGCCATAGAGATTAACGGGTATGATATCGAGTATAAACCTAAGAACAGCTATTAAATCTCAAATCTTAGCCGATTTTGTGGCAGACTTTACCCCCGCCATGATTCCCGAGGTAAAGAAAGAGCTTTTGTTAATCTCGAGAAAGGTTTTGGGTATCTGGTCTCTACATACAGACGGGGCATCGAACCTGAAAGTTTCCGGGTTGGGCATTGTTCTTAAGGCCCCTGCCGGTGACGTCATTAGACAATCGATCAGAACTATAAAATTGACTAACAATGAAGCCGAGTATGAGGCTATGATTGCAGGTTTGGAATTGGCTCGGAGTCTGGGAGCCGAAGTAATCGAAGCAAAATGCGACTCTCTCTTGGTCGTGAACCAGGTGAATAGCGTCTTCGAGGTCAAGGATGAGCGAATGCAAAGATACTTAGAGAAAACTCAGGTGATATTACACCGGTTCAAAGAATTGACCATGCAACATGTACCCAGGGAGCAGAACAACCAAGCCGATGCATTGGCTAATTTAGGTTCTTCGGTCGAAGCAGAGGAATTCAACCCCGGTACTGTAGTCCAATTGATGAACTCGGTGGTAGAAAATGGGCAGGCCGAGATAAACACAATGGGTCTAACTTGGGATTGGCACAACAGATACATCGACTACTTGCAAGATGGGAAACTCCCGAGCGACCCAAAGGAATCACGATCACTCCGGACCAAAGCAGCTCGGTTCTGCTTGGTAGACGGCCAATTATATCGCTGGTCTTTCTTCGGACCTCTGGCTAAATGTTTGGGTCCCGGAGAAACAGATTATGTGATGAGAGAAATCCACAAGGTTACCTGCGGCAATCACTCTGGAGGGGAAGCCTTGGTTCGAAAATCATTAGAGCAAGCTATTATTGGAACCGAATCGAGGAATATGCAAAAAACTTCATCTGGAAATGTGATGGTTGCCAAAGGCACGCACCAATGATTTATCAACCCGGAGAGTTCTGCACCCGGTACTATCTCCGTGGCCGTTTATGAAACGGGCAGTGGATATCGTCGGTCCCCTGCCATGGGCCCCAGGTAAGGCTCGTTTCATTTTGTTTATGACTGACTACTTTTCGAAATGGGTTGAAGCGCAGGCTTTTGAAAAGATTATAGAAAAGGAGGTTATTGACTTCATATAGGACCATATCATTTGCCGTTTCGGCATTCCTGCCGAAATAACCTATGATAATGGCCCTCAGTTCATTGGCAACAACGTCAATAACTTCCTCGAGGGGTTGAAGATCAAGAAGATTGTGTCTACTCCGTATCACCCGAGTGCAAATGGACAGGCGAAATCCATGAACACGACCATAATTCAAAATCTAAGGAAACTACTGGAAACATCGAAACACAAATGGAGGGAAGTATTGCCGGAGGTATTATAGGCTTATAGAACAACGTCAAAATCGAGCACCGGGGAGACACTATTTTCGTTTGTCTACGAGGTCTAAGCTCTAATCCTCGTAGAAGTTGGCGAGCCGAGCCGACGGTTCCAATATACCACCGATGGCTCAACCGAGAAAGTTATGGCCGTAAAACTTGACCTAACGGACGAACTACACGAAAATGCGTTGGTTCGTTTAGCGGCTCAAAAACAACGAATGGAAAGATACTACAACCGGAGGGCCAATCTTCGACATTTTCAAGTTGGGGACTTGGTACTTCGAAAAGTTACTTTGAATACCAAGAACCCCGATGATGGGAAATTGGGTCGGAATTGGGAAGGACCATACAAGGTAACCAGAGTAACGGGCAAAGGGTCGTACCAGCTGGAAACCATAGACAGACAACGGCTGCGCAACAACTGGAATGTGCCTCATTTAAAGAAGTACTATTGCTAAGGCATGGGCCGTTAACTCTCATGATCATTTTTTGAAATTAACCGACCCCCTTTTTTTCGCAGAATTAATATCGGGTAGATCCCTAGGGATTAGATTTAGGTCTGTAAACACGTGTTGCACTATTTTCCTTAGTTCGATTTTGTCCAGAAGTGGGTTTTCCGACAAGATTTTTAATGAGGCAACAAGTACAACGTGTTACCTTATGAAAATAGGGCAGAAAGTCCGAAAGCCAAAGACCTATCATTCACTGAGGACTAGATAGTGTTTTCCTGTTCATACTTCATGGATAAACACTAGGGGGACTATTATACCCACATCGAGGCTAGAAAAAGAGTTCAGCTCACCGAAGCAAATGAAGAAACAAAGAAAAAAAGTCTACTTCGAAACGGTCTTCGAAATTTGTGCTTCTTATTTCTGCGTAAACCCGAACTTTCTGTATTAGGCTTTAATGTAAGGACCAAACGATCAGACGAATCATGTCCGGCTAGTATTTGCTACGGCGAGAACAGAAGCAATCGGATGAAATCCTTAAATTGTGTATAAACACTTGCAATATGAAGAAACGTTATGAAAGAATATGTCTTAGATATGTCTTTTCATTAGCTACCCTATATCGGGGACTATTGTCGAAATTCAGCAAAGGCTACGAAGTTACATTGAACCGAGCCCAAAATCTTTTAACACCCTCGAATGGGGACTGCCGTCATAAGATTGGAAAAAGGGCATGGATTCAGGTGTTCGAACCTAATCTACAAACGGTCGGAAAAAGTTCAAATAATTGAAAGACATCGGCCCAAGATGCCCAAGGTGATTCGGAGACGTCTGAATTCATAAAGCATAAATAAGCCCCGCGGGCGAATCATTCGATAAAATCCTCGGTTATAAAACAAGCTGAACGAAATAAAGCCAAATAACCAATGAGTTAAGATAGGCTCGGTTTGGACAAAAAAAAAACTTTTAAGGCAAGTATCGAAAAATATACTCGAATGAAGAAAACAACGACCAAAAAGGAAATATGCATTTCATAAATAAACCAAAGCTTTACACTTAGATTTTTACATGATCAAAAACAAAAACAAAATGAAGGCCCGTACAGGCCCCAGTCTACCCAGTATGATTGGAGCCGGAATTCTCAGAAACGGTCTTCTCGGAGTCGTCGTCGGAGCTGGCATCGAGGGATTTCTTAGCCTTCTCCTCGATAGCTTTGGCTTCAAGTATCCGGGCCCTGATGTCCACCAAACCCCTTTCTACTTGCTCGAGGGTAACTCGTCGGGCTTTCCAACGTTCATATTTTATCGAAAGCGTAGTATGAGCCTCGACAGCCTCCATATCTTTGAGAGATTCTTCCAGATCGGCCACAGCTTTGTTCAGGTTCTCTTCCAATTCGAACTTCGCCTCAAGTAGAGTGATTCGAACCTGGTTGACAGATTCAAGCTCGGTCTGAAGAAGATCATTGGCCGCAGTAGCCTCCTCGAGCTTGCTATTAAGTTCATCAATGGTCCGAGCTCGAGTCTCAACTTTCTTCTCAAATACCCTCAGCTTCTCTTTCTCGGTAGCTCTCTCGGCTTCGAGCTGGTGAAATTTTTCTACCGCCTTCTCGGCATCAGCCTTGACCCAGTAAAGCTCACCTCGAAGCTGGGCGATAGTAGCCTCAAATTCGCCGAGCCTCGTAGCAAAATTGGCATTGTCACGGCCGAGGCTGATGTTATCCCCTTCCAGAAGCCGATTCTTCTCCAACCACATCGGGAAGTTCGGCCTGTAAGCGAAGATTATCAGTCTTGATTGTTTCGAGCTCGGATTGAAGGTTGGGGGGAACAATGGCCCGGCTCAGTTGATCTTTTTTCTCATGCAAAAGGAGTTTGAATTTCTCGATCTCCCGGCCCTGCGCATCTAGCTGACCCTTCAAGTCCTCTACTTCGCGTTGGGCTCGGATGAAGCCTTCATTTACGAGCACAACACTCTGCGAAAGAAAAATAAGTGAAGTTATAGATTAGTGAAAACAGAGAATCGCACATCAATGTTGTAGAAATACATAAGAACACTTACCTGATTACTCGCACGCATGCCCTCGTTTATAAGACATTGCCATGAGAGTCCTCCATCTTTTCCTTGTCTGAATCTGAAATAAGAGGTCTTAGGTAACTTGCAACCCCCCTCCCCCCGGGGACGCGATAAAAAGCTGCAGTCCTCGGGGAAAGTGACCACAGCCGACCTAGTGCTCCTCGGTTCTACGCTTGAGGCTGGGAAATGTCAATAAGTTTTGACCGCGCACCTATTTTAGTGGACCGGTTGGCAACCCTCGTAACTCGTGGAATATGAAAATGACCAAAACCTAAGGCTTCGGCCATGGCAGGAGGAGTATCGGCGAGCATATCATTGAGGTTATCCGGCCTCGATGAAGGAGCAGGAGGAGAAGCCAGAACAGCTCTAGCAGTGTCAGCAGTTGGAAGTACCTCAGTCGCAGTAACTGGGTCGACACTAGACGACGGGTCGGTTGCCGTGGTAACTTCAACTTCTGGGGACGTTTCAACTCTTTGGGAAGGCTGGATTTCCAAGGCTGTTCTGGACCTTCTAGGCCTCTTCACCGAAGGCGCCACCTCGGGTGAAACCTCACCTGAAATGTGAATAAATTCAATTGAACTTAGAGGAATCGGAGCTTGGACATACTCGGTAACAGGTGGAAAGGAAACTTCATCCTCCACACCTGTAGTCGAGGTTGGAATAGTAGTTTCTTCCTCGGGAACAGAGGCGACGAAGGGACCGCACCAACTCTTCAAAGAATAATGCCGAGCTTGGATTCGTCCCTTAGGGTCCGAACATCACTCCTGGACCTCTTCTTTTGCTTCTGCCCCTTGGTCGAGGGTTTTCTTTGCCTCTTTTCGGCTGCAGCAATAAGCCGAGATGATCCCGTCGTATCAAAGTCAGAAGCCGGTGTGGCAGGCTCAGCCGTTGGTGCGGGTCGTGGCTCCACAGATCCTTTGGGCAAGCTCGAATATCAAAAGAGTTATAAAAATAAAAAGCAAAACGGGAGGACGCGATGAGTACCGAATCAAGGGGAAGATTACCATGGTTCTGTGCAACCCACCGGCCATGGGATAGGTCTGCCCATGTTCGATCATCATGAAGGTGTTGGCTAATGATTGCCTCAACTCACTCGGGGAAGTTCCGGACAGCGGTAGGAATCCATACCTCGACTAAAATATTGAACAAAGTAAAAAAAAAAAGTAAGCTTGAACGCATGCGGAGGAAACGCGTTTGAGGAACTTACATCTGTTATTCCACTTTTTCGAAAAGGGCATGTACTCGGCCAGAATGATATCTGTGGTCCTTACCCGGACATAACGTTCCAACCACCCTTGATCTCTATCCTCGTTGAGGTTGGAGAGGATCGGGTTTCGGCCTCGTTTTGCGACCTTTATCACGCCTTCCCGGAAGATCCTCGGACAATACAACCGGAAAAAGTGTGCCAACGTGAACTCCTTTTTGGCATTATTTGCCAGCAAATGGAGGCAGGCCACGATCTTCCAGATAATCGGCCCAATTTGGGCTAAGCACACATTGTAAGTCCAACACATTTCGAGAATAACCGAATCGATTGGGGGTTCGAGCTTGAGACCGATGAGACCGGAGCCAAGGACAGGTCCGAATGGATATGAGCACGATCTATCTTGCCCACACCCGGGGTGTTATGCCGGGAACAGCTGACCCGAGCCAAAATAAGTGTGTCCGCTGATCTGGTTAGTCTGAGCCCAAGCAAGCGTGTCCGTTGGTCCAGATAACCAGTTGTGAGGTTGCCACGCGTCGTAATACCGTTCAGCCATTTGCGCTGACAATTGTACGGGTGTCAGACCGTACGGATCAACCTTATCTTTTTTAGGGTTTGTTCATAAAGGCTTTTTGTATTGTACTAAGCGGCCCATGAGGAATACCTATAAATAGAGGGCAACCCTCCCCTTTTTTAGGTTAGCTTTTTTCTCATATCACATTATTAGAACCATCTGAAATATAAAAGCTCTCTTCAAAGTATTTTGGTCCGGATTCGTATTGTTCATCCACAACTGATCTAATCCATCTTCATCATTTAAAGCATATTTGGTTCATATCATTTACAATATATTATATATACACATATATATAAATATAATCATATACACATTCATAGACGTTTCATACCAACTTAAAAGATTAAAATTCATCCACATATCCTATTTCATCACATACAAATCTAATTGTTACCCGTAATTCGGGGTAAACAGACTGTTCCATATATGTTCATTCAGTCACTATTTTGATCTTAAGTTGGTATTTGGAGTTATTTGGATTCTTCTAGATTTAAAGCGTGGTAGAAGAGGGGACATATATAGCACACGATATGTAGGAAATATTTGAAGTATAATTTTCTGCAATAAAGCGTAAAGAAAAATAGAAAAGGGTTGATGAGAGAAATCGAATGCGTGAATGCATCCGTGAGACTGTCAACATCCTTGGATATTGAAAGCTTTTTTCCTTTTTTCTTTCTTTATCTTAATGGCAAATCCAAATAAGATGAGCTGAGAGAAATTTGGATACATTATCTAATCTAGACGTGTAGATGTATGACTGTGAGTTTAACTCGTCTCGAACATAAACACAAGAGGGTCCAGGATCAATGCCTGGCTAGGAAAGATCCTTCTTTTTAAATTTGTATTTGCTTCTAGAACACATAAATTTTCTATGTTGCGTCCCTTTCTATGTTTGTATGAGACCCCTCCCATTCACTGCTGGATAATAAGAGATCACTCACAATGGGAGAGAGTGAATAAACAAAAGGAAGGAAAACAGATTTTCTCTAATTCTTGTGCTAGATTTCGCCTTCTTTCAAGTAAATTAGTTGTGCTGCAGGAACAAGATTTATTTTAAGTCCAATATTGCGAGAAAAATAGTTGATTCGTATAACTGGGTAGAAATAGAACTCACTGGTTCGTATAACTGGGTAGAAATAGAACTCACTGACCACTTTTGATCATATCTTGAGAAAATATCATTATCTTGGACTTTCGAATTTCATATGTGAAACTCGAGGACATTCAGTCAATGATGGTGATTATTCTTAATTACGGATTTGAAAAATGAGTAGTTGTGAATTTTACCCGGTTGCGATTTGATTAGTCCAAAAACTTCCTGGGTTTGAGTCTGGCCAAAATGGTCCAATTCCCAGCATTTCGTCCTATTTTGCATGCCAAAAAACAGCATGGGACCACAATCCACACACGTAGCAGGCAAACGTAGCATCCACGATTCATGTTATTCTATTCAACATGTGAGGTGGCATGTTACTTTCAGATTTTCAATGCTATGGAAAAGTTTGCATCCACCATTTGATTTGGATCATGCCAAACCCTTCAAACAGTAATATTTAACAGCTAACTTTATAGGTATTTTCTATTTTGTATGTATATATACGCCACAATATTGTACAAAGGATATACAAGAAATATAAAAAATCTTTCCATACATTGTTCTTCAATTTCTTTCAAAGGTCCACCAGGAGTCTTCTATGACATGCATACATGAGTTAGTTGGACGAGATCCTGGCTCAAATACCTCAAAAGTGATTGAAGACTCAAAAGTGATTGAAGAGTCCATTGGATCTCCATTTATCCCTTTGTACTCGATCAAAAGTTGTATTGTCGTGAGTTAATCACTTGAAGGATGTGGCTTGTGGCCTAGGGATCCACGTGTTACTTTCTCGATTGTAGCACCTCAAATGGTTAGAGAGGATGCATTTTTGCTCAGGCAAATATTTTAGCACAATTCATATAACGGAACAGATACGAGTGTTACAACAATACGAGAATGGGTTAGTTAAACTCGTAGCGGGCACATGCAAATTTCGACCATTACAATGTTTCCAAATATCTAATGTCTTAGATGTGAGTTAATGGTCAAAAGCGCGTCTAAGCTATTACAGTTTCATAACTCAACTATCCATTTTTCTAATTACCTACTTAAACTATCACTCTCTTTGTATTAAACAAACCCCAATGTTGAGTTACGTTGTCCTCCACGCGATTGTTGTCGATTGATTTTAAATATTTGGGCAACTCAATGTCGAGATGCGTTTTAATAAAAGGGTGTGATAGTTTAAATAGATAAATATAATGGCACAATTGATAGTTGAGACACGAAACTCGCAAAAAAAAAGTGATAGTTTAGATAAGTTTTTGACTATTAACTCTTCAAATGTGGAAAATTTGGAAGAAGGATTGGAAAGTGAGAGAAGAGATTTTATTCATTTTAATTAATGTTAAATTATAATTGTAGACAATAAAATTCGCGTCGAGAAAATAATAATCAAGACAGGAAAATATCGCAACAATCTTTGTATTTGATTTCAGAACATGAGTGTTACAATCTCTATGATTCCTCTGATTCGTCTTTTCAACAATAATTTCAAGGGCTTTTGAGCTTATTCTTGAACTTGATGGATTTGATCTCGACTTGTACTTGAATTCAAGGGCTTTTGAGCTTGATCTTAAATCTGGTGGTCTTGATCTTGAACTTGTACTTGGATTCAAGGGCTTGAAGCTTGATCTTGAATCTTCGTCTGGATCTCTAGAACTTCTAGAGAAATACTTGAATGCTTTTAGCTTGTAGAGAAATCTGCAGTGTTTGATCCACGAGCTCTCTCTTGCTTCTTGTTAGAATTTCTGTCCCTTTTCTAAATTACGAGACCCCTATTTATAATTGTAGAATGGTGGAGTTGTGATAAGGACACGCTTCTTTCGACCAATCAGATTTCAGTTGATATGACGATATTTGATTGGTCGGAACATGTCACTTGTACACATGACGCATCTTCATTGGCCTTTGATTTGACTACGCATGCTGCATCATTTTGACACGTGGCATGACCCTATAGGCTTCTTTGTTTGACTTGGCGTAACACGTCATTTGACACGTGGCACTAAAGTGGGCCTCTAGGAAGATGACATTTTGGGCTTAGCAAAGTGGGCTCATTATTTATAGCCCAAATTAATGGACTAACCCAATAGAAATCGGATCTTTAATTAAATCCACATTTACTGGACTTAAATAATTAATCCAATTATATTAATCCATAATATTTATTTGGACTAATGTATCTTAAATTTAATATAATTTAAATTTCTTGCGGATTTAAATTTAATATAATTTCACTATCCACAACCATCATTATAAATTACAATCATTATATTTTATCTTACTGAGTGATTTGCTCTAGAGTAAAAAACTAGCAATAACTTGGAGGAAAAATCACAAGGAATGGGTCACCTCTTTGAATCATCACACGTAGTTGTTCTCAAGCAAAATAGACTTCAATTCACCAAATTTACCCAATATTAGAGTATAATTGTTCAACGAAAAATAATGACAATTTCTTAAACATCCTTTTAAATTGTTCCAATTCTTTGATCTGTAAGTGAGTCGGTATATTGGTTAATTTTATATAACCCACATCCAATATAAATTACGACGACCTCACTCTTTTCCGACATAATGAGCTAGTTGGATAAAACTTGGAGCGGAAAAAATATTGTGAACTGAAAACGAAGTTATGACTCAATCCATTCAAAATCACAATGATTTAGATTAAATAACGCATCATAACTTAATCAGCTCATCATGAACCCACATTGATCCCCAAAATTAATGTATTTTTAAAAAATTACTCATGTTATTTTTGTATACGGTAAAAATCGGATTTATGCTAGACCGGTGAGACCAGGAATCGAGGGAAGAAAGAAATAAGCACGAGCACGAAGACTTTCTTTCGGACCGGAGGTATCGTACTAGAAGTGGTTATCAGAAGAAAGCGAAGGAAATCATTTGGTCCGGTTTCTCCATAGCCGGGTTGATCGTGGCCGTCGGTCCGGGTGATCGTGGCCGTTAGTCCGGGTGATCAATTACATAATTGCCACGCGTCAAGACCGTTCTGCCACATTGTACTGTCAATCGTACGAGTGTCAGACCCTACGACCCAACCTTATCCTTTTAGGGTTTTCTTTATTAAAAAAGGCTTTATGTTGTATAGAGGGCCCATAAGGCTAAACTATAAATATGAGACATTTCCCTACTTGCAGGGTTAACTTTTTCAAATCTAGAACATTGTAATAGCAAAATATATGAAATCTCTCCCTCTTCCTCTCTCTGATATTGGTCCGGATTTGCGTGTTCTTCTTTAGCTTTATTTATTCATTCAATACTTAAATATTATTTAATACATATATTTAGTGTAAATCAGCGATTTCGATTCACTTGCTCACAGCAAATCCATATACATTTTCTTCCGACCAAATAGATTAAAGCTCATCCATATATCCTATACCTCACTTACAAATTCAATTGATTACCTAAATTCGGGGTAAACAATTTTAAGTTCTTTCAAATTTACATTAGTTTCAATCTCTAAATTTAATTTTGTTTATTTGATATGCATTTTGCTCTGTTGAATGGTTACGGTAATTGACCTACTTTGATCCTATAATTTGGTACGTATATTATTTTGGCTTCAAGCCTTCAACACATGGAGTCAAGGCAATACAATTTACATTTCCACAAGTTTGACTACTAAAAAAAGGGCTTATACCACCTCCATTCCTATTAAAAAAAAAAACATATTTTTTTGTACTGCAAAAATAAATCAACTCAAATACATCGCACAGTCTCCCTATTCGCCTGTGAGTGCGTAGGATATAGTATACCGTGTAGCTTCTCATCAGGTGCCACGTTTAAGAATCCAATTGAAACTTCTCGAAAGGCAATAAGTGTTGCTAAAACTTTATTTCTATTTTTAATAACTCAACTTTGGGAAGCTGTCCGTAACGTAGCTTCTGGTTGTTTCTTTTTTCCGTCTCTTTCTTTCATTTTACTATTTTAATTTTAATTTATGTGATATTTTTTATTTTTAAGAGTTAATTTGATTAAATTTTAAAGTAATTAAATTAAATTAATTTATTATTATAAGATTAAAATTTACATATTTAAAACTTATATAAAAAATACTACACGTTACAAATTTTCTCATATTAATTTAATAAAAAAAATATTTTAAAATTTATACAATTTAATACCGAGAAAGTGCCACTTAAAAGTATAATTTTCCTCTTGTATCTGCATTTCTTCCTTTCTTGAATTTTCCATTTCTTCTTGCCAACTCTTATCTGTTTATTATTACACCAGTTCTTACCCACCCAAACCCCCCCACCTCATATGTGTCATCGGAACCTTCTAGAATCACCAAAAATCCTAAGGGAAACTCTCCTTCTCCCTGCAGTTTTGGCTCCAGATCTGCGCTAGTAACATCGAATCTTCAGTCAAGTATGTAACTTTTAGATTACAATATTTTTTCCTTTGGTATATTTGCCGGCAAATGGTTGTTTCTTATTTTAATTTTTTGATCCCTGGGTGACTCAAACCAAGAGATTGAGGGTGGAGGTGCTTATCATCCGAGCAACTACCTCTGATGATTTTTTTTCCTTTTTAATCCTTCAATGACTGACTGAAACCCACATATTGAGGGTGCAGGGTGAACCGCTCATATTCTGACAAATGATTTTTGAGTTGTATTAAATGGACTTTAGTTATTCAGGTAATTAAGAAGATATGACTACACCAGCAATAGAACGGAACAGAGAAACGATGGCTGGTGAAACGGCGAGGTCCGTTCCGACGCCGTTTCTAACAAAGACGTACCAGCTCGTGGAGGATCAATCTATTGACGGCGTGATCTCTTGGAATGAAGATGGATCTACTTTCATCGTTTGGAATCCAACGGAGTTTGCTAGAGATTTGCTTCCTAAATATTTTAAGCATAATAATTTCTCTAGCTTCGTTCGCCAGCTCAACACCTATGTAAGTGAATTCATTTGATTTGGGATGAGTTTGTTTTTCGTCGATGCTAAAAACTAAGCTGGCGTTTTGTTATAAATTTTGGATCTTTAAATATCTGTTTGGCCATAAAATTTATTTTTCATTTTTAAGTTTCAATGGGCTAGGTTTTTTTTTTTTTTTTTTTAGAGAAATTCAATTTCGCTCATAAAACTTTAAATTTTTACGCATATCCTAATTTGACCCCAAGCAATGAGGCTCGAACATTTCCCACTAAGAGATTTGTTCGAATCATTAATTTTCTTTCACAAAGTTTTTCCCTGATTCCTATAATTTCGTATTTTAAATAAAATGTTTTAATTTTAAGTAAAATAACTGGCCTTTTAAATAAGATATATGTTCAAACACAATTTTAAGTTTCAAAATCTAGGGCCAGACAGGAGCTAAAGCTTTTCTTGGATTTTGCAGGGATTTCGGAAAGTCGTACCTGATCGATGGGAATTCGCAAACGACTGTTTTCGAAAAGGTGATAAAAGTCTCTTACGTGATATCCTGCGTCGAAAGGTAGTAACCACGCCGATTGCAACCGCGGTCGCGCCTGTGCCTGTGCCTGTGCCTGTGCCTGTGCCTGTGCCTGTGCCTGTGCCTGTGCCTGTGCCTGTGCCTGTGCCTGCGCCTGCTCCGCCTGCAGCTCAGCCACCGCGTAGTGTATCCACCTCAGATTCCGGCGAAGAGCAAGTCGTATCATCAAATTCATCTGCAGGCAGCACAGCAGGGCTGTTAGGGGAAAATGAACGGTTAAGAAAAGAGAATCTACAGCTCAGCAAAGAGTTATGCCACATGAAGAAGCTTTGTGGCAATATATACAGCATGATGTCGAATTACGAAGACACTTCCAACAGCGTTAATAATCAATCAGCTGAGAGTATTTCACCTTTACCGGTGTTGAAGCCGCTCGATCTCTTACTGAATGACCGGTCTGTTGATGATCAATCAGAGATTCAAACTGTACCTGATCGGGTCGAACCAGATGATGTGCGGGCGAGATTATTCGGTTTTTCGATAGGCGTGAAACGTGTTAGGGAAGGTGGTGAGGAAGCAACAACGGCGGAGCAGGAGCATGAGCATGAGCATGATCATGATTTACGATTGCGGCAACCTGGAAGAACGGATGTGAAATCTGAACCGTCGGATCAGGAAAATGATGATAGTAGTAAAAATGAAGAGACATCGTGGCTGATAAATTGCAGTGGTGGACGAAATCAAAGGGTTTGTAATTCATAGAGTTGTTGGTGTGAGTAACTTAGATTAGATTAGAGATTAGCTTATCAAAATCAAAAGAGCCAAAGATCAAACAGGTGTTACTGCCTCTGTTTCTATTTGTTTGTCTTATTTTGACTTGACACGGAGATTAAGAAAGTTTTAAAAAAAAATTGTTATCTTTAAATTAAAGATGAGTTTAAGTTTCGTGAACTGTCATTGTACAATATTTTTTGCACTTTCGGGTAATTTAAATGTTAATAATAATGACTTTTACCTTTTTTATAGAATTATACTTTATGACCCAAAAAATAAAGATTAAACGTAAGAAGTTGAATCCTAGTAATACTGGTTACCTAAATTATTTCCTAGTTTAATGGTCGCCAAATTTGCTCCCAAGTTTTACTGTTAGCCAAAAGTTTTTCATTTTCCAACTTTATTTACTAAAGTCAATGGATTTCTCTCAGACATCCTCGTCAAATTCTTCAATTCCTCAACTGGAAAAGCAATTTCATTCCCAGATGGAAATACTTTTCATATTCATTATATAAGCAATATGAGTTCATAAGCACCATTTAAATCTCAGATGATATTATAAACTGAGTAAATTTTACTCACATCTCTTGAAGTTATTCTTCCAAAGCAATTCGTGCTTATAGAACACGCACAAACAACTACAATTTTTCAAAGAAATATCCTGCTAGTAAAGTGTAGATATCTTAATTTATTGACCATAATAAAAATTACAAATGAATCCAGTAGCATCAAGGCCCTAAACTATAATAAAATTCAACAGGCAACATACTTTCCTCAGGCTTGGCTACATTGGACATTAGGTGCATGAATTAAGATATTACATAAAAAATAATTAGGTATATTAGGAATCTAAATATAAAAATTAAAATTTATAATATGTTAAATTAAAAGTGTTATATAATAAAATATAAAAAATATTAATGAATAGTAATGGTGTAGATGAATAGATGGATGAGGAATCTAAATGTAAAAATTAAAATTTATAATATGTTAAATTAAAAGTGTTATATAATAAAAAATAATAATAAAATATTAATGAATAGTAATGATGTAGATGAGTAGTGTTGCACCAAATTTGGTGCAATACTATTCATGCACCAAAATGGTGCAAAAAATAGTGTAAGGTTCGAGCTTCAAAACACCATTTTTTGCACCAAAATAACATTTGATGCAAAATTGGAGATGGTCTTACCACAAGAAAAAGAAAACATTTCAAATTGTTTTTGAGAGTTTGCGTTGTCTATTTCATTATTACAATTTACAGGGGCAGATCTCTTTATTATTATCCAAAATCACATTCTGTTGAAATAGACAGCAGGGATGGAGGTCTGAAGGAGAAGAAAGAATCTGACAGGACGGAAAAGTCAGAGAGAGGAAATGACTGACAAATAGCATGATTTGAGAGAGCAAGAATAACGGAGGGTTTGAAAGGGGGGCGAGGTAAAAAAAAAATAATGTAGTCCAAAATGACATGATAATGTAAAAAAATTGTACACTACTGACAGACACAAAACCAAAACTTAAACTCATTACAAATAGATATAATAGCAAAATACCCTTTAAAATTAAAGAGCCGTAAAATTTATGAAAAAAATATTCGTTTTGAGACTGACTAAGTAAGGTAAACAAATTGAACGGAGAGTAATGACAATTGTGATGGCATTTGTACGATGGGGGCACACGTGCTAAGTCACGTGATGCCATGTGGGGACTATCTTTAAGAAGCTTCTTTGATTGATCCCTTTTGATTTCTTCATCCACTTTCTTTGTAGCCGTAAAAAAATGATTTCCTTTTTATCTGATCTTTTCAAAGGGACGGCGGACAATTTTTTTCGTAAGTTCTTTGAAGAATTGTGCAAAGGAAAGAACGTTATGTCCGTGATTCTTTTGTAATTTTTCAAGTGTAAAACAACTTTTTGGTCAAAATACTTAAAGATGCTATTCTCTCGCAAAATGAAATAACTTTTAAAAGGAGCTTGAGATTTGGATTTGTAACACAAAACTAAAAGGGAAGCTACACATTTAGCTGTCGGTTAAAAATATTTATAGCCGCTTGCTTGTATAGAAAGGTGAAATTTAAAGTTGTCAGTCACAATGTTCTAATTGTGTTTTCATGTCCAAACGTAACCTTGACTTTTAACATTTTTTTTTTTTTAAAAAATAACTTCAAATATTATATTTTTAAATATCGTCCATTTCATATCCAAAATCCCTCCTGAAGAAGAAAGGGAAAATATATAAATTGTCCGAAAAGTTATTTATGCAATTTAATAATTGACCTCTCTCTTAAAAAAAACTGATATTGGATTGATGTACGTTGATGATGCCTACTGAATAGAGCATAAATCTATCTCTTACCAAATATTGTCAAGGTAAGTGGACTTTTTACAATATTTAGATTGAGAACAAGCTTCCATTTTTTTTTTTTTCTTTTCGTTCAGACTATAAGGATGATATGCAATTGCAGCCCTTGCAACTTGTCATCCTATAGTGTTATTTAGTGGTCTTAGTTTTGCTTTCTTTGATAACCACTAAGTTCCCTGTCCCTTGTGTGTTTTGGGGTTCTCTTGAAAGGCGATGGGGAAGAATTTTGTTAGAATATATTAGTTGTAGAAGCAAGTAAAGAAGGTAGAAAACTATTAATGAGCTTAAGTAAAATAAGCAAGCTTATCGTTTGTTTGGCTTGCTGATTCTTTACACACTAACATAATGATAAGACCTCTTGATAGCCCTGTTATGCATATCTTCACCTTATGTTTTATGTTTAGGAAGGTAATTATCAAAAGAAATCGTACTTCATAAGTTAATCAGTAACTGAAGCTCTGTCACTTTTGCATTTTATACTTGATTTCAGAGCAAAGGCGGACCCAGGAATCGAAGACGAAGGCATCACAATTTTAACATATTCATGTTAATTACTAGCTACGAAGTTTGGCGTGCAATTCTCTTAAAACATAAAAATTACGATAAATTATGAGCAAAGCATAAACTTCAAACTCCAAAATGATCAAATATTATTAATTTAGTACTAATATAACAAAAGTACATATTTCATATTATGAAGTTCAGAGGTGAATATATGTGAAATATACACTTTCCCAGCATGCAGACCAAGTATTTTGAACCTAAACGAAGCATAACTTCCTTTACAACTAGACACAAGATCAAAAGGATATGTAATTTCAATGACAGTGTTTGTGCAACAAGAGAACAAGCACAATAGAAGATGGCTGCAAAATTAAGCTTACAATAATCATCAAGATCGTGGAGGTTTCTCCAACAGTGCAGAAAGATAAACTTCATCCTTGGACTTGGGAGAAATAGCCCACTTGTGTTTTTTGTACCTGAATTGCAGGAACATGTACATGAATTCGTCGAGATCCCTCCTATTACAGAAGAATCTCTCGATCCACAACAATCCTCCTGGTCTTAAAACGCGATCCCAGTCAAAAAGGATGAAATCCAATAGCTGCAGATCAATCCAACCATCCATAAGTCCATTCGTATGGATCAAATCCATCGCGTTGTCAAAAAAAGGGAGTCGTTGGTTCAATGTCACATATAGCGGAATCAAACCCCTAAGTGCTATCGTCTCACTGAAAGGAGCCCCGAGATTGAGAGCAGTCGAGACGATTGTCACATTTTGCTCTCTCATTCTTGCAGCAAAAGTCCCCGTACCAACACCATAATCAAGACCAATTCTGATCTCCCCTGCCTTGATTGCCAAAACATCTTTGATAAGAAAATCCACAGGAACAGAGGAATTTGTTACCCATTTTCGCTGTTCCTTGTCCATTTCAAAGCATCCTGTGCACTTGGTGTAGCCTCGTTTCGGGTTCTTACTTGCTAAGCACTCAAAATTCCTGCACTTGTAATTGCTCCATCGAACATTTCCTCTATCTGGAATTTCCCAAAGGGACTTGTCAATCGGGTAAGGCTTCCGATAAAGCTTAGACGCCCTCGTCAAGCATCTCCTCCTAGGCAAAGGATCACAACCATAAAGCATTAGCTTCTGAGCTAAATTCCAATCATCTTTACAATATGAACCAATATCATAATCCATATATTCTTCCAACTCTTTCTTCATTGAAACACACGCATGCCCTATCGTGTTATAAATCTTCGGAGTTCCATAGGCATTAACCTCTCCATTTCTACTCACCTTAGGGGTTATATACTTCCGAATCTCCTCAATCACAAAGGTGTTAATCAAGGGGTCTTCTTTAATAGCCACAGTTCCTTCAACTTTTGGCAGCCTAATTTGCCTAAGGGCAATTTGCGCCGATGATAAAGGCCTAATCACCTCTTCTTCTAACAACCTCTTGTACTCCAATCTTGAAATCTTGCTTCTTGAGAACTCAATTTTATTTTTTTCTATCTGCTTTACAGTCAGTTCTAGCTTGTTTTGCAGAGTTTCCATCTTATTAAGCACTTCATCGACTCGAGCAGTCAGTGATTTTATATCGTACAGTTCGCCATAAAAATGTCGGCATATATCCTCATTATGCATGAAAAATCCAACAGAATAGAAGCTAAATAAAGTCGAAAGGCTTACAAATATAACAAGCCCACCTAGCACAAATTGGAGCGAACTCATAACCCTTCCTAATCTACGTTTTCGAAAATGCAAATTATAAGGCTTCTCCATCCTCACTGACTAATAATAACTGTCTCTCAATCTGATTAAACCAAAAACAGAACAATTTACCATATAAACAATCCAAAATGAGATGGTATTGTTCGAGCAATGCCTATAGAGAATAGCATCCATACAAGCAAATCAAGAAGTTGCTATATACTAAGAAATTACCTCGCACCAAAAAAAAAGAGGGTAAAATGGTTGTATGGAAACTGCCCAGTGAATGCTTGAAACAAAATGGAGAGAGAGATCAGACATCCATTTTCTTGGAAAGACAGATAAGATATCCCAACATACCGGCGTTTTGATACCACCAGGAAAAAGAAATTCCAAGGAATCCAAAAAAGTGAAAAATTGGAGAAAATAGCTGATAGAACTAAATAAGTTCAATTTCTTGGGTAATTCCTTAAAACAGATACCAAATGAACGTGAAAGCATCGTGAAGTCGAAGCTAACTAGCTGGGCCATGAGCTTGATTAAGGAAGAGCAATTCTCGTTCAGGAACTGAAAAAAGCTCGAAAATCTTAGCATCCAATTTTGTACTAAATAAATACAATCTCAAATAACGAATACTAGTAGGAGTATAAGATAAGAGTAATTACAGGTGTCTCGGCATATACACAACATGGTATTCTTTATCTCCAACGATTTTAATATAACGTAAGAGCGTTGACAATTGGAAAGCAGGGGGAATCTTTGGTCACTGAATATTTGAAACCTACGGAAGAATATTTAAGGATTAAAGACTGAGTGAAAGTGCAAATAATCTTTTCATTTGAGATATTATAATTGTGTTTTCATGATACCGTTTGATTAATTTGTATATAAAAAGAAAACGTGTCTTTATTAAAGTTTCAACAAACTTTATATGTACGTATAGGATTAAGAGCTTACTGGGAGTTAATTTCATTCCTCAATGTACTAAGCAAAGGAAAGAAAATTATTGTTTTAAATTGTAGTACTTGTTGCATACTTCGCCCATCTAACCTAATCCATTGAGGTGATTTGCAGTAAACAAAACTATTGCTTTGTTATCAAAGTCATGGTCTCACTCTCATCAGTGATGGAAATGGACGAACCAGATAGGGAAGAAGAAAAGAAAAAGAAAGAAAAGAGAGTTTCTAATACACTGAATACAATTAATTAAGTGCAATTAGTTGTCATTAGAAAATTGGCCAGATTTAAAAAAATGACATATGTACAATTTAAGCAGAATCTTCACTTTTCTTTTCTTCTCATCACTGGCGCGTATAAAGGTGAAAACACATTCTGTGCCACATCAACTTTAGGGTAATATTAATTCAAATAAGGATAGGGGTGATAGGTCCGTAGTATAAGGTGTGTAAATGACTTTCCAAGCAAATTTAGGGAGCAACTTATGACTTAGCATAAGAAGAAAGGTTAGTGTAATATTTGACATAGAGCTGTTTGCTCGATGAAGCAAAATTAAACTTAAAACGGGGCTAAAGTGACATCCCTCGATGTAAAACATCATGTAGTCTCTGGTTGCCAAACCATTTACAAAGTATTCAAACTTTCCGTACCGTTAAACGTCAAAATTTTATTTAGACATTCACGAAGCACATCTAATTTTAGGCTTTTAACATATTTGGCCGCTTAGCAAAATCGCTAACCAAATATATTTTAAATATATACAATTGTGTATCAAAGGAGAAATTTCACTAATGTACAATCCAGCATTAGAAATTACATCTACGCAGCCAAAATTTTAAATCACATCCGCATACCACTTTTTCATGGTGTACAACAATATACATAAATATAAAACTTTATACACCTACAGTAGACAATGTATCAACCTTGTATAAAGGTGTATAATAATGTATAAGAGGTGTTTATGCATACGTTTACGCTGGTATAGAATATTATACAAACTTATAAAAGAGATGTTTATACACACTTCTACATAGTATAAAATTTGTATAATAATGGATAGAATGTAATTATTTTACCCTAATTGGTATAGAGTGTAAAAATCCCTATAAAGTATGTATATTAACACTAATATACAAAAGCTATAAATTTTTTGGTTATTATTTTGGGGGAAGCTATACAATGTAAAAATCTCTTTAATTTTGGCAATTAGAAGTCGGCCATACTGGGAGCCTTAGCAGATTTAAGCTATAAAATGTTGGCCCTGGCTTCTATTCTCAAGAGTTGGCCTTTGGGCCTTCATGGAGTATTCCCAAGCCCAAAGAATTAGCATAAGGGCTGTATATGACTGTTAGTTCAACCCATGATGACAAGCTTGTTTATTCAAATAACAGCCTAGAGAAGTTCTTAATCAAGTTTTTTTTTTTTTTCTTCAAACTTTTAATAAGTTAGAGAAGATATAGTTTTTACTGAAAGTACAGTTAACCAATTGTTTCTTCTTCCTTTTTTCCTCTTGAAACTTGAGATTAATGAATATAGGCTTGTAGGATGGACAAGCAACGAAGTCTGTTTGAGGAATTAAAGGAGCTTTCCACACGACTATCTAAGATGTTAGTATGGATTATATCTTTCTGGATTTTTTTTTATTTTTTTTTGGGGAGAAGATGGCTATGACCTAAAGTGGTCAACAGCTATAAATAGGACACAGCTTGTTTATTGAATGATAGAAACTTATTGCAACAACATTTTTAATGCCTCTTGTTTATCACTTCCCTTTTCCACTTTCTTGACTTACATACCTCTTTAACTAATAGTAATACTCAATCACATTACCCTAACATACATAGACCATCAATCGTGGCTTTTTAATGAGTTAAGAGTTGAGAGTTAACACCTACCATAAGGTAAATTTACAAATTTATAGTCGACGAATAAAATTCATTCTTCTGTTAGTCTGGATACTTTTAAGAATCAAAATGATGAAATCGACTGCATAACCTTACTCATCTATCAAATTACTCAGAAACTTTTAATTACTGACTCAATATTGTTTCGATAAGGGGAATGTTGACTAATTCACGTCTCATTTTCTTTTCTCTTGTGGAGGCAATAGTTCATTGTGTAGTTAGAGCAAGTACTATGAAATTAAATATTAGATAATTGTACAAAATGACTTACACCCATAAGCAAGAAATGACTTCCACAATAAACATATTTTCTGGAAAAATCATTTTTATCATACCAAACACAACTCGTCAATGTTAATTTGTTTGTTTGTTCATTTTAAATGCCTCTTCATCTATGTAATGAGGTAATACTCCACCTCCCCCAATTATTTTGGAACACGAAAATGGAATTAATGCAGACGTGAAAGTTGGTTTTTGGCAATAAGGATTGGTACCTCTTGTTGACTAGAAACAGTTCATGAGACACCTCTAATACTCTATGGTAGTAGTAATAAAGAATCGCCGTTTATTTTCAATGTTTTCGACTTTCTGTCAGACGTAACATTCATAATCCCATAAGCACATGTACGTACCATGAATAGGTCAAAGACCTACATTGCTGCTAGCTCACTACTTTTGAAGTTAATCGCTTTTTGTGCTTTAGACCACTTTTAGAAAATTTTGTATTAGGCCTCAAATCCCATAACACATGCAAATGATCCTACTCACAACTAGAGAATTTAGCACATGCAGACCATGATCCGAGTCGAGCTATAGAGCTAATCCAAATCTAGACTATATCATATATATTAGTAATTTTTATTTATTTATGCAAAAGAACATCCTCTAGTCGGCATGACTAATTATTGGAGAACTTGTCATGAGATTTATCATTGATTTAAATTGATCATTCATTAGAATCACGACTTATTTGATTGTAGCAAATTGTTCAACAGTCTGCAAGTGGCTAGAGCAGTGATTTCATTCCGAAAAAAGGCCGAAGGGAAATGGCCATAGTGATTAAAGACTATATGTTACATAGCAATTACTAATGGTTAGGACCTGGAATATTAACATTAACATATGCTTAATAACAGAGACAGGATTAACTGTCATTCAACTTAAATTTTAGAAGCTACTTGTGCAAAGACAACTAAAACAGATAACAGAAAGTGTGGTAATCTACTCCTCTTTGATTCCTTTCAAGAACTTGAAGACATGGAGCATGGGCGGCCGATTAGCTGGATTATCAGAGAGACATATTGCAGCAATCTGTAATGTCTGAAGCATCATCTGCTTTGAATCTGCATCAAGTACTGTTGGATCAAGCACATCAGCTGAATGACCTTTCTTGATCTTCTGAAGTACCCAACCAACTAAGTTTCCACCTTCGACGTCTTTGAAATCAGGTCCCGTTGGCTCTTTCCCTGTCAGCAATTCAAGCAGGATCACACCAAAGGAATAAACATCTCCTCTTGTTGTAGACCTCCACGTCTGCCCATACTCGGGAGGAATATAACCGAATGTACCAGCAATATCAGTGCTTACATGTGTCTCATAGGCGCTGATCAACCTTGCCAACCCAAAATCTGCAACTTTTGCCTCAAAGTCTTCATTGAGCAAGATATTACTTGGCTTAATGTCCCTGTGGATTATGTGGGGTGTGAATCCATGATGAAGGAAAGCCAGGCCACGAGCAGCGCCTACTGCAATCTTAAGTCGTTTGCTCCAATCCAGCACATCAAGTGTTCCAGTACGGTTTCTCAGCCAGTGGTCCAAGCTCCCGTTAACCATATACTCGTACACAAGCACTTTACCCTCACCATAAGAACAGTACCCAAGCAAAGGAACAAGGTTTCGATGTTTCACTTTGCCCAGAGTTTCCATTTCAGCTAAAAATTCACGCTGACCCTGAGTTTTTGCTTGGTTTAGCTTCTTAACTGCAACTGTCTTACCATCGGGCAAAGTAGCTTTATAGACAGTTCCAAACCCTCCATCACCAACAATTTTAGTCTTGCAAAAGTTGTTGGTGGCTTCAAGAACATCAACCAAGGATAGCTTGAGAAGGGGCTGCTCGAACATGGCTACGTTGATGCTAAGAGGCTCTTTCGACTTGCTGCTACCTAAGAAATAAAGGTGCTGATCATCACTGTCAACTTTGCTGTCATCAGATTTCTCGAAATCACTCTTTCTGCTGCTTCTATTAAACCATATCCTTAACACAATGACTACAGTAAGAGTAATTAATATAGTCCCAGCCACCATTGACAAGATTCCCCAGACACTAAACATTGATGATCTTTTAGCATAATTCTTGGCAGGGCATTTTAGAGCCACAATTCCCCCACATAGATCTTTGTTCCCAGCCACTGAAAATTCAGAAAGATTCTGGCAGATTCCATTTCTTGGTATAGCTCCTTCCAGTTTGTTATCCGTAAAATTTAGTATACCCAAATTGGGAAGGGCACATATTGTCTCAGGAATATGGCCAAATAGACTGTTGCCCGAGACATCCAAATACTCAAGTTGCACGAGATCTCCTAGCTCAATTGGAATTTCGCCAGTTAAACTGTTTGCATGGAGATCAAGAAATGTCAAGTACGACAAGTTGCCCAAAGATGCTGGCAAGTCTCCGGTAAAGGAGTTAGTACCCAAATTAACAATTTCAAGTCTCCATGCTGCAGAGTTTGAGAATAGCTTATCCAAACTTCCTGAAAGCCTGTTCTGCTGAACATAAAGGCCAACAAGGTTTACCAACCTTGAAAGCGACAGAGGAAGTTCACCATCAAGTCTATTTGAGCTCAAGTCAAAGTGGGTCAGCCCATTTAAGTTCCCAAAACTTGAGGATATTGGACCTGAAAGCATGTTTCCAGTCAAATTCAGCTTCACCAAACTACTTATTTGGCCAATGCTTTCAGGGATTGATCCTGTAAGCTTGTTATTCCCCAGATAAAATCCTTGCAGCTTAAGTGAGTATCCGAATTCCTCTGGGATAGTACCTGTCAATAAATTCCCGGTTAAGTCCAAAGTAGTGAGGTTCACCAGACGGGCAAGTGACCGTGGTATCTCTCCCGATAGCATGTTATTGCTGAGCAAAAGATCCACTATAACCACACAACTTCCAAGTTCTTCCGGTATCGGTCCAGACAATTTGTTATGAGACAGATCATAGACACCATGATGCTGTGCATAACTTGAATCAGGGATATTACCTTGCTGGAAATATTTTGAAGTGTTAGAAGGAATAACACCACTAAGATCATTGTGAGAAAGAACTAAGCACTGTAGCTGAGGCAGATCCACAAGTGTCTCCGGAATCGACCCGTTTAGCCTGTTATTCCCAAGATCCAATGTTGAAAGAGAGACACACTCACCCAACTCATCAGTAATGAACCCTTCAAGAAGATTGGAATTCAAGTTCAACACTGAAAGAGAGGTTAAGTTACCTATCTCCTTAGGAATGACACCACTTATCTTATTGTTACTAAGAACTATCCTCTCCAATGACACAGCATTGCCAATCTCCAAAGGTAGAGAACCCCATAAGTGGTTATTTGCAGCAGAAAACTCCATTATATAAGCAGAATTCCAGAGACTCATTGGAATAGGACCTGTCAAATTGTTGGAATCCAATTCAAGAACTATCAAAGGAAGCTCTGATAGATACTCAGGAATCACCCCAGTAATACTATTATCTACTAATACCAACTGAGTCAGATTACCACATTTGACAAATGTGTCTTCAATGTTGCCTGTGAGAAAGTTGTTCTCAAGATCAATATCTGTGAGTGCCACAGCATTGCAAAGCTCCTTAGGTATTTCACCAGTCAGTAAGTTACTGCTCAGACTAATATGACTCAACATAGAACAATTCCCAATCTCAGCTGGAATTTTCCCAGAAAACCGATTAGTCGAAAGCAATAATGCATCCATTTGAGCCCATTTTCCAAGCCAAGAAGGCAATGGACCAGAAAGTTGATTCATTTCTGCAGAAAAAGTCATTATAGGCAACTCTGCAAGTTCTTCAGGTAAAGAACCAGAGAGTGAGTTAAAAGAAAGCATAACAGTAGTCAATTTTCTACACTTTCCAAGCTCAGAAGGTATTGAACCATTGATCTCAGAGTAAGCTAGGTTCAATACACTCAGATTTTCAAGACTGCCTATCTCTTTTGGGATTGAACACTTCAATGGGTTCTTAGAAAGGTCAAGATTTCTCAAAGATTTCAACTTTGAGACAGATTCAGGCAATGGGCCTTCAAGTGAACAAGAAGGAGCCAAAAAAACCTGGAGTTTAGAAAGTTCACCAATTTCTTGTGGCAACTGGCCAGAGAACTTATTAGGCCCAATGTAAAGATCAGTAAGGTTTCTCAATTTCCCAATTTCAGGTGGAATAGTACCAGAAAGGGTGTTGTTGGAAACATCAAAAGTAGTTAAAGATTGAAGCTTTGTGAAGAGTTTTGCAGAAAGAGAACCTGAAAGAAGGTTGTTACCAAGTGCCAAGATTTGCAACTGAGAAAGTTTACCAAGTTGGGGTGGGATTTTTCCAGTAAGTTCATTGCCAGAAAGGTCAAGTAACTTTAGTTCAGTCAAACTTCCAAGTTCAGGTGGGATGTTTCCTGTGAGATAGTTTGAACCAAGTTTAAGTGTTTCTAACAAAGTGAGTTCATTGAGTTGGATTGGTAACTTGCCTGACAACTGATTATTACCCAAGTCCAAGACTTTTAAACTTTGTAATGAAGCAATGTGGGGTGAAATGGGTCCTTTAAGTGATAAAGAAGAGAGAATAAGGGAAACAACTTGACCATTTTTGCAGAAAACACCATTCCATTGACAATGTGAAGTTGTGGGGGTCCATGTAGATAAAATATGTGGATTTTCAAGAGAACTCTTGAAAGAAAACAGGCTTTGTCTTTCCGGATCCTCTTCAAGAATAGCATTAGAAACACAGAAGCAGAAAAGAAAGACAATGGCAGTGATACAAAGAAACCTAGTGGCCATCACAAAAAAGAGAGTGATGGAGAAATGAAATGAACGAAGTGTGGTAGATGGGAGTATTAACAAGACTAATGAGGAGAAAGTCCTATAAGTACACTATGATGATAAGTCTAGTCCATTAAAGAGGGCTCTGAATTGGATGTTGAAAGTTGGAAAACATTAAAGAGAAGAGTAGTGTTGGGTACATGAAGAGATGATTTAATTCCATGGTGGAATGGAATACCAAATTCTTGAAGAAAAAAATATTTTTTGTAATCCCAAGAAATGTTTTCTTGGTGGTGTAATGTGACTGTGAGAAACAAGAAAATGCACTGTCTTCTATTAAGTGGGGGTCCTTGGCCCCTACTTTAGTGGTACTACTACCACGGGTGGGACTATTTCACTACCGACAAATGAATTCGAAAAGGTTATTGGTTTTGGAATTTGTCAGTCATACTACAACTCAGTTTTTTATGAGACATTTTAAGATAACTTAATATCTAGATCAACCCTTAAACTTGGCATGTTTTGTAAGATAGGCATATAAACTTATAAGGTGACCAGATAGACACTTAAACTTACTCAAAGTGTATTTTTCAAGTTTTTCAGTTGTTTTGAAAACAAAAACTATATTTTTCAAACACTCACAATTTTCATGGCCAAACAAGCCCTAAATATATCACAAAATATTTTTTTTAAAATGCAAAAATAAGGCAAACGCATATACATGAGACTATAAATGTGCACTTAAACCAATAAATACTCGCTAATCGCAATTTTGCAGCTTTCAATTAACTCGGATTTTTTTTTTACACTTGAATAATTAAAAAAACAATAACTTTAACCAATAAAAATCCTTAAAAAAAGAAATTTTAAATTAAGAAATTTCTAAGTTCAGTATTTCAAGTGTAAAAGAAATTTCAAATTAAGAAAACTGTAAAGCCGAGAAGAAAATCCTTAAAAAAAAGAAATTTCTTAATTTGAAATTTCTTTTTTTAAGGATTTTTATTGGTTAAAGTTATTGTTTTTTAATTATTCAAGTGTAAAAAAAAAATCGAGTTAATTGAAAGCTGCAAAATTGCGATTAGCGAGTATTTATTGGTTTAAGTGCACATTTATAGTCTCATGTATATGCGTTTGCCTTATTTTTGCATTTTAAAAAAAATATTTTGTGATATATTTAGGGCTTGTTTGGCCATGAAAATTGTGAGTGTTTGAAAAATATAGTTTTTGTTTTCAAAACAACTGAAAAACTTGAAAAATACACTTTGAGTAAGTTTAAGTGTCTATCTGGTCACCTTATAAGTTTATATGTCTATCTTACAAAACATGTCAAATTTAAGGGTCCATCTGGGTATTAAGCCTTTTAAGATTCCGAGCTGGGGAGTAGATAAACCCGTCAACCGGTTCGATTTAACCGGTTAAAATTGATAACCGGACCGGTTCCGATTTTTTTGAAATCGGTTAAACCGGTGAAATAAAAAAAAAATTATAGTCGCCGTTGGGCGTTGGGCCTTTGTCCGTTAATGGACCGTTGGCAACGATCCATTTGCAAAAATGACCGTTGCCAAACGGTCATAAAATTAATTTTTGGCCCCCCAACCCCTCAAACTTTTTTTTTAACACTTTAACCCATCCCCCACCCCTATATAAACCCTTCTTCATTTTCATTTTAATTCACACCAATTCACTCTTCTCTTTCTCAAATCTCAATCTCTCAATTATAATTACTTTGCAATAATTAGCCACTTTATATTTCTTTCAAATAAATATTACAAAGTCTTATTATAGTTTCAACTTTCAATTATTAATTTTGCAATTATAATATTGTTGGTGGAGTTGGTGATTTTGCAACAATCCGAAGTAGCTTTGGTGGATTTGCAATTCTAGCCGCCTTCACTTTGTTGGAAATTAATCCGGCAATTTGGTACCTTCGTTCCAACTCTATCTTTATTTTTCGCAATTTAATTCTAGCAATTTATTTTTCGCAATTTAATTCTAGCAATTTAATTTGTTGTAATTTATTTTCTTGTGATTTATTTGATTGTGATTTAAATTAATTCTATTTAATAATGTCAAAGAGATTAAGACGTGGTGCCGGTAGTAGTAGTCGTATTGTTAGGGGTGGGCTTAATGAGGAAACATTTGTGGAAGAAACACCTAATTTTGGTATTGATGTTGGTGGAAATAATCCACTTTTAGATCATGAGGCAATGCAACAACATTTTACCGACACTTTTAATGAAATTAATGAAGATGATGATGAAATGCAACCCCCCGAAAATTCCATAGGAGATACATGTCCTGCCCAATCACATACACAAGACAAACCGCCTAGAACTCGTAAGCCAACAGCTAAAGTTTGGAAATTTATGACTAAGAATAGGGAAAACCAATCAGCTACATGTACCCTATATGGACAAGTATTTAGTTTTAAGCAAGGAACTGGTAAGGATGGTGGAACGGTACACTAAATGGTCATATGAGAGCCAAACATATGGATGTTTGGGGAGAGCAAACGGGTTCAAATGTGGGGGGTATTCAAATGACGATAGACCCACGAACCGGTAGAAATTTTAAGTATGACAAGAAAAAAGAGCGTGTAGAAATAGCTAAAATGGTAGCTTATGATTGTTTACCATTTTCCTTTCCCTCGGGTTTGGGGTTTGTTACTTACATTCAACGTTGTTATAATCCGTTATTTGAGGGTATTCCTAGAAGTACTTGTAGAGCCGATGTTATAGATTTGTTTAAAAAATATAGATTTTATTTACGCCATGTATTTAATTCTTTAAATTGTAATGTTTGTCTTACCGCTGATTTGGGTCTTAGTCTTAACAAGTTAGATTTTTTGCTATTACATGTCATTGGGTTGATGACAACTGGGTTATGCAAAAAAGAATTATAGCTTTTTTATATGATGAAGGAAAAGGTCGTCACGATGAAATTTTTTTAGCAGATTCAATGTCTACTATTATGAAATTTTTTAACATTTATAGAAAAACACTTTGTATTGCTTTAGATAATGCTTCTAATAATACAAAGGCGATAGGTCTTATAAAAAGAGAACTAAACCCTCCGCTAAGAAATATTTTTCATGTAAGATGTAGTTGTCACATTTTAAACTTAATTGTTAAAGATAGTCTTGTGCATTTTGAAGATTCTGTTCAAAAAGTTAGAGATGCGGTTGCGTTTCTTTTTTGTAATGCTAATAGGGGAAGAATTAGAAATTTTAAAAATGCTTGTGTGGAAAATAACCTTAGACCTAGGAAAATTCAAATAAAAATTGAGATTAGGTGGAACTATACTTACATTATGCTATAACAAGCATATGAGTATAGGATTCCCATACAACAAGTTCACAACAAATATAATATTAATAGTGATGATTGGTTAACTTTTACGCATTGGGAAGATGTTAAAGAATGTGTTGAACTCTTAGAAATTTTTTATAATGCAACTCTTGCTTTTTCTAGACAATTCTATCCCACGGTAATCGAAATTTTAGCCTACTTAGCGGAAATAGCTAGAGTTTTACAAGAGTATAAATATAAACCCGGTTATCAAGTGGCTATTTTTGAAATGATAATCAAATTTAAGAAGTATTTTTTTCCCATCTCAACTTTATTTATATTGGGTTCTCTTTTAAATCCTTGTTTAAAAGTGTCTTATACTAAAAATTTGGTTAGTCAAATTTATACATTTTTAGAAATTGAAGAGGGAGTTCAACCATCTTTAGCTGAAGCCGAACTTGCTATTGATGATGAGTTTAGAAAAGTTTTTACTCATTATTCTAGTTTGGAAGAACGTGCTACACCCGTTGCTCCACGCCCTACTACTTCTCAGAGTAGCAAAAAGGGCTTGTTGGGTTTAAAAGTTTTACATTCACAACCAACTTCTTCTTGTACTGCAAACTTTGATGAATATAACTTTTATTTAATACAGCCAAATGTGGATATTAAGGAATTGGATGACTTGGACGTCTTAACATGGTGGAAGAAGTACAAGGCAAGTTATCCGGTACTTTCAAGAATGGCTCGAGATATCCTTACGGTTCAAGTATCAACCGTGGCTTCGGAGAGCTTATTTAGCCAAGGAAGACAACAAATTGGAGACCATAGACATTCATTATCCGGCTTTAGCTTGCAAGTACTAGTGTGCATTCGCGATTGGATAAGATCGGAGCGACGCAACCAAAACTTAGAAGCGGAGGAAGGCGAAGAGGAAGAAATTGAAGATTTGATAGCTAGTGGACCGGACCAAATGGAAGATTTTGAAGATATTTCCATGACCGAAAATGATATGGGGGAAATTAACGAAATGATTCAAAATTGGTGATTTTATTATTCTACTATTTCTGTACAACTCATGTATTATTTGCAAGTTAAAAAAAACTACAACTTAATAAATGTTATCCAAGAATGAATAAAATATATGGCTCATTGAGCTTTCTTCTATTTACTTGTGTTCATATTAAAAATAAAAACTAAAAAGTTATATACTTGAAAAATAACTAACATATATTAAGAATATACTTATAATGTATAGTATACTATAAGTATAACTTAAACACACACACACACACACACACACACACACACACACACACACACACACATATATATATATAAAGTTATACATATATATAAGTTATATATAACTTAAACATATTTATATGTATTAAGTTATATAACCTAAGTATATTGATACATATATTGATATATATATAAGTATATTCTTACTATATTTTAGGTATAGTAAGAATTTATATATATATACATACATACATACATATATATATATATATATATATATATATATATATATATATATATATATATATATATATATGTATGTATACGTATATACGACTTTATAAACTTAGAAAAAAATTAAGCTATAAATAACATAAGTTATAATATATAAGTTATAAGTATATATAATATACTTAAATATATATATATATATATATATATAAAAAGTTATATAACCTAGGTATATTGATATGTATACGTATATTCTTACTATATTTTAGGTATATGTAGTATAACACTATAACTTAAGCATATAACTTAATATATATATATGTATACATGTATATTCTGTATTGCTGACTTGCTGTTAGCCTGTTAGTCAGTAAATATTTAAACTTTACTTATAAACTTGTATAACATATGTAAATATACCTACAATATACTAATAAATACTATAATATATATATATATATAATACAAAAAACAAAAAAAAAAGTTTTGGAGACTTTGAACCGGACCGGTTCCGGTTTGAGGTTTCAAACCGGTAAACCGGAACCAGTTAAATGGTTCCGGTTTTTTAACCGGAAACCGGCCGGTTCCCTAACCGGTTACCGGTCCGATTCCGGTTAAACCGGTTAACGGGCTTAGGAGTAGATACATATGTGATATATCTAAAAGAACCCTTAATTGGAAAAAGAAAAAGAAAAAAAACAAGAGGCCCCCCGCTAACCCCATTTCCCTTCTTGATCATTATGAATTCAATTGTATATATTTAGATGTTTGACACATTTGAATCTTTACTCCTTTTGTTAGTAATAATCGAGGTTACTGGCAGGTAATTTAGCTACTTTGGTAATATCTCTAGCTAAAGTCTATTTTATAGAGTCGTTTAATGATTGTGTGAGGACAAAGCACATGAACTCTCTGAAATTTCTCCTAAATCAGAAAACAATTGCCTTCGTACTTAAGGATGAAAAGAACCTTATTTGTTCACGTTTGTCACTTTAATTTATTATCAAATGGAAAAGAAAACAAAAATCCCATTGCTATGCATTTATATATAAAGCATAGAAACTTGTTAAAATTACTTTTTCACTTTATTTGGATTTTGTGAAATTGTAATTGAAGATGGAGTTGTATTTGATTATACTTTTTTCTAAAACTTATGAAATATGATTTATATCCCACAATTCTTAAAAATTAGCAAAACCACCCAACTTGACTAATTTACTTGAAATAAACAACCAAATCTGCTCTAAAAGAGTAATATCACATAATTGATAGTCACATAATGTCATAGACCACATTCACAAGTTACAAAAATTAAACACCAGCTGCATGAAGCATTTGGATCCCATATATGAACTACTACATGCTATTAGACTTCTTCGATTCTTAAATATTACAAAGTTTTATTTCTACTATATAGAAGCATGGGTTTACCCATGCTTCGGCGTCAGTCACTTAAAAAAAAAAAAAAGGTGGGCCCTAATCTTCTTTGATTAATAGTAGAGAAATTGTAAAAAAAAAAAAAAAGGGTGGGCCCCAATCTTCTTTGATTAATAGTAGAAAAATTGTAAAAAAAAAAATTAAGGTGGGACCAACTCTTCTTTAATAGTAGAGATTAAAAAAATTAAGTTGGAGTCCGCGTAGAGAATTAGAAGACAATTGCAAAAATAAAAAAAATTAATATGGGATTCATGTGAAGAAGTGTCATGCCCCGAACCATGGCCTGGGCGAAACACGGCACTCGATGCCTTGCTGCATGTGACCGAGTGAACCACATGGCTTGCTGAATCATCATGAGGCATAACATGAGCGGAATATAACGTGAATGCATAATGAGCCTTTATAAAACGTAGTAAGTCATAATACTTAATAAAAATATTTGTTTAAACATGAGTGCAAAAATAACATGAATAAGCCAAAATGGCTATACGACTCCGAATGTCTGACATAACATAACTGACTTGTCTAGTCTATGAAACCTCTATCATGAGTCTGACTGGAAAACATACTTACTGGGACACGGCCCCCAGCATACCTTAGATGCATAACTAATCATAAAACAAAAGTTGACTAAACCCCGAATGAGATGGGGCTCACCAATAAGCTGATACGAATGTTGTCCTACTGAACAGATGTGTCGTCCTGTATATCAGTACCTGCATCGTGCAATGCAGGCCCCCAGGCAATAAAAAGGGGACGTCAACACATTGAATGTACTGGTATGTAAAGCAACTGAAAGAAATAACATGAGACATGGAATAATATGATAAGAACTGAAACTGAAAACCTGGACATGAACATGAGCATGAGCATGAGCATGAGCATGGGTACATATATATATATATATGATATAAGTAAAACATGATAAGTAGGGAGAGCATTTCATAAACCGATATGTGATATCATCACGTGGGTACGTGGAGTCTGGTTCTCGCCGCGACCAGCAGAGCCCTCATACCTTGCCAGGGTATAAGATGGTATCGTGCCTGATGGATCCATTCAGTGTAAAATTAAGGTATCGTCCTATATGGGCGGAGCGATCCTTGTCATATGGTGGCTACATAGTTTCAGGCTATCTGAGCCTTCTCGGTAATTCGTGCAACTCCCAAAAACATGAACATAATATAATTGGCTAAGAAGCCCATGGTTTTCGTGAATTAACTTATACATGTCTTGTAATCATGATTTCACGAAATAACTTGTAAACATGGTTTCATGAAATAACTTGTAAATATGGTTTCATGAAATAACTTGTATTTAGTATGTATGTATCTTGTACCATAGCATGAAAGTAATTATATAATATAGTTGCATGAAAATTTGTAGATATGTAGGATATTCATGAAATAATCATTCTTAGTTAAAAACATGCATGCAAGAACTGAGTACGTGATTACATGGTCACCTAGGAACATGGTCATGGATCATGAGAACTGAGTACGTGATTACATGGAAACATGTACATGGGGAACATGAAACTGAGTAGCACCTACATGAATGAGAATCGTGAAACATTTGTCCTCGATTTATGACTAGTGGTTAAGAATCGCTGCTCACTCTGGAATCTACAACATTTATGGCAGGACTTCCTTCATAATTCGGACCCTCACGACATTTCTCAAACGGCTGCCAGCTAACTAAAGTACCAACACATAACTCACAGGGTATCTTAATCGGCATGATGTGATATAACGTGATTACTGAATCTTGAAAGTAACTAACCTAAATACTGAGCTGGCTTGAACACATGGCTATTGACTGAATGATTACATGATTACTATACATGGGGTTTGGAAGAAACTCCGCAGGCACGAATGATATGAGTACTGGAATAGGCACGAACTTGACATGATTACCTGGGCGTGAGACACATGACGTGGGACATAAATGCATGAAGACTGGATGACATGGATACATGAGTGTTAAATTGTCACCAGATACGAATACGTGTAAACGTGGATATCATAACATGGGATCTGAATGACGAAAACATTATTGTTACAACATGAGGGTTGAATACTAAGCGCGGGTAGGATTTGGATACTTAGAGACTTGATCATAGACGTTCGCATGTCGCCATGGTAATATGAGATAGGAGTATGACTTAGGCTTTGAATGTAATCGCAACTCGATGTGAATGCCACAGACTTGAGTCATATAACATGAATATGATCCTAACATAGGTATTCATAAATCTTTAGCATAGGCATGACATGAATACGTCGAGTCTGAGTAGAATACTCCCGAGATAAGTACCATAGGGTACATGAAAAGATATCTATTTGAATATAGGAATGCGCCTTACTTCTGATTATCTTGTTAGCTGTTAATCATGATTATGAATACCTTAGCTCATCTTGCTCATTCTCGTGAGAGAATTATATAGGACTGAGAGAAAAGGAACTATTGGTACTATTCATATAAGATACTTTGCTTTAGAGAACAAACATGACATGGTGCATTGGACATAGAGGACGTAACGTGGAACATCCGTACATGGGAACGTGATTCATATGGCATGAAACGTGAATACGTGAATAGTATGACATGAAAAATTGAGACATAAGCAACATGGTATTTACATGAACATTTCGTTTGCAAGGACCTAAGACATAAGTAGAAAGTCACCTTGAACTTAAACAGGGCATAGGTACTTCTAAAAAGAAAATGGCATCCTTTGTGCCAAGCTACGAACTGCTTTAAAACAGTAGCCAGAGGAACATAAGCATGAGTTACATAGAATCGTGGGTAGGACATCCATCTTGACTTACTCTTATCATTACCTACCAACCCCACTGTTATGCTATTTCTATATGTGGATGCTCAAAGAAGTCGATCGTGGGCATGAGTACGTGAGAACGTAGGTAGCATATCTTTGGATTTGAAATAAATCATTTACCTAAGGCATTTTTCCCTTGTTCAAAGACCAGGTGGGCATTCCATAGGATTCTTAGTCTTTAAACTATTGTGTTACCTTCTCCTCAATCATTATAAAAATCAACATCATATTCGGAAAGCACTTAGAAGCTAGAACGTGGTCATGGGTATAAAAGCACGATAGATACGTGAGACATGAATGCGGTCTTTAACCTTGGACACGAGTACAACCTGATGTGAGAAACATGAAAGAACATTCCCTTGCATAGCTTACTATCGTATGGAGTCTTAATTCTTGTATCTTAAACATGTAGTGTAAAGCTTTAACAAGGGCATAAGATAGGTATGCTATGCATGTGTAGAGTACGTTTGGGCATTGGTACTACATAGTGCATGAATTATTTTGGAATTGGAAACGTTACACTCTTAAAACCCGCTATTCGATCTAGAACTTTATCTCATAACATAAGTACCTAGTACTTGATCTCAACGGGCATAACAAAAATCGTCTTCTATGCATCTTATCTTGGCTACATGAAACTGTGATCTTCTGACATTATCCTCTGATGCCTATCAACTTACGAAACACAACATCTATATATATCGACATCTTATTATATTATCTCCTCCTTAGTTTAAAAATAGACGTCTAAAGCCTGTAGATCCCTTAAGTTAGCGATAAGTGGTCATCTAGTGGTTCCGCTAATTTTCTCTAAAATACTGACGACTCATTTATTTAGCTTACTTCAAGCAAGTCTTACTTAGTGGGAAAATTGTATTACTTAAATGAATGGGTTTCTAATGTACATAACTGGGGAAAACTCTTTTCTGATAATTCTTAAAGGCACTTCTTCTGTAGTTTGCTCTCTTACTTCTTAGATGGTTTTATTTTTTCACCCATGTATATACCTCGAATTTAACTTAAACCCTTTGGGTTCTAACGCGCCTTCAGTGTATTTAGACGGTTGCCCACTCACTAGTATTAACTTGACTAAGTAACTCAAATCATACTTCTACTAACTCTGCTGAAAATTTTTAATTCACTGTATCTACTCAAACTTACTTCCTAAGCTTCTGTTACCACTTGCTAGTATCATATTCTCTAATTCTTCTCTGAGTACTAAAGTGAAACATAAGGTTATTTCTAACTTTTCCTCCTCATCTGACTCTATTCTTGCATTGTATACTATCTTTCTGAACTATAGACATAGATCACAGTTAGGGAAATTTCATCTGTCTCAAACGAGAAATTGGAACAACTAACCCCCACTTTCAAAATTATATCATACTATACACATCAGGAATAAATACTTAATCACATAGCCTAAGAGGGAATTGTCATATCTTTTATCTCATAGTAATATATGCCTCTTGTAGTAACTTTCTAATGTCATCTCTCTAGGTCTGATCTGAATAAGCTTAAATAATTTAAAACTAACCCTATAAAAAAAATCAATATCGTCTGCTCATGGTTTTCTTATCGCATCAGTCCCTTCCTAATCATGTACATAGATCATATGGCAAATATATATATATATATATATATATATATCCTTGAAAAAGTCGAGACTTTCTAGTATTAAAGGTGGTTGGATCTTAGGCTATTTCCTGGTTAAAACTACCATGGACAATTTATGTCTGCTGCAGTTAACTTCCTAACATGTTACCTTGTAGGGTCTTAAATTTGAACTATCAACTGCGCAATAACCACATAAGACATAATAGATCTAGGGCATAATATCTCATATGTGACAAGGATGGAAAATTATTGACATACCTATGACACATGTGACGGCACATCGGAGTCCTGGAGAGCTACCATATCATGATAACGTGCTTGATCCCCACTTAATCCTAATACTTCATCCCTATCAGTGCCTTGGTCTGCTAGTGCCCGAGTACTACGGGCTGCGAACGGTGTTGTTGAATGGGTTATGCCTGGTCTGGGGGAACGAATTGCACCACCACCCTTAGTATTACTATTGTACTTGACTGAAGGGCATTCTCTTTGCATGTGGCCTTGGAAAACACAATTATAACACACATCCGAACCCATCCTACACACTCATGCATGTCTTTTTCCACACCTACTGCAAATGGGGTGCAAAAAACTTTTGTTATCCTGTTTCACTTGTGGGCAATCTTTCAGATAGTGACCCTGCCGGCCACACCCAAAACATCTATGGGTGCCATAGCGGCACACCCCTTGATATCTCTTATTACACTTGCAGCAAATAGGATTATGAAAACCCCTCTTCCTCACATTGGTCTGAGCAGGGACATTAGTGGTACTTGAAGGAGGTTTTGATGACCTACAGTCGCAGAATTGAAAGATTAGAACTCTCAGAGTCTGAGAGTTCGTCTCTAGGGTCGCATCAATGGTAGCCCTCGGGCTCGAAGTTGCCTTTCTCTTAGTAGACATTTTCTGAAAGGATGTAATGCGCACGAGTCAGAATAATTCATGATGACTCTATCTGAAAGCAACACATCGATAATGATTAGATTTACATCTTCCTCATCTATTAAGATGAGGCGTATTCAGTAGAACGGGAAACAACACACGAGTCCGAGTGATTTCTGAGAACATAACTCTATTGCATGATCTAGAGTTGAAAGAAGTGAGACAATCTTAAATGTCCAGTAGGGTCACTTTTATATGTGTGGGTCACGCCCCGAACCATGGCCTGGGCGAAACACGGCACTCGGTGCCTTTCTGCATGTGACCGAGCGAACCACGTGGCATGCTGAATCATCATGAGGCATAACATGAGCGGAATATAACGTGAATGCATGATGAGCCTTTATAAAACGTAGTAAGTCATAATACTTAATAAAAATACTTGTTTAAACATGAGTGCAAAAATAACATGAATGAGCCAAAATGGCTATACGACTCTGAATGTCTGACATAACATAACTGACTTGTCTAGTCTATGAAACCTCTTTCATGAGTCTGACTGGAAAACATACTTACTGGGACACGGTTTCATAGACTCTCTAAGACACTTGAACCTAGGCTCTGATACCAAGCTTTGTCACGCCCCGAACCATGGCCTGGGCGAAACACGGCACTCGGTGCCTTACTGCATGTGACCGAGCGAACCACATGGCTTGCTGAATCATCATGAGGCATAACATGAGCGGAATATAACGTGAATGCATGATGAGCCTTTATAAAATGTAATAAGTCATAATTCTTAATAAAAATACTTGTTTAAACATGAGTGCAAAAATAACATGAATGAGCCAAAATGGCTATACGACTCCGAATGTCTGACATAACATAACTGACTTGTCTAGTCTATGAAACCTCTATCATGAGTCTGACTGGAAAACATACTTACTGTGACACGGCCCCCAGCATACCTTAGATGCATAACTAATCATAAAACAAAAGTTGACTAAACCCCGAATGAGATGGGGCTCACCAATAAGCTGATACGAATGCTGTCCTACTGAGCAGATGTGTCGTCTTGTATATCAGTACCTGCATCGTGCAATGCAGGCCCCCGGACAATAAAAAGGGGACGTCAGCACATTGAATGTACTGGTATATAAAGCAACTGAAGAAATAACATGGGACATGGAATAATATGATAAGAACTGAAACTGAAAACCTGGACATGAACATGAGCATGGGTACATATATATATATATATATATATATATATATATATATATATATATATATATATGATATAAGTAAAACATGACAAGTAGGGAGAGCATTTCATAAACCGACATGTGATATCACCACGTGGGTACGCGGAGTCTGGTCCTCACCGCGACCAGCAGAGCCCTCATACCTTGCCAGGGTATAAGATGGTATCGTGCCTGATGGATCCATTCAGTGTAAAATTAAGGTATCGTCTTATCTGGGCGGAGCGATCCTTGTCCTATGGTGGCTACATAGTTTCAGGCTATCTGAGCCTTCTCGGTAATTCGTGCAACTCCCAAAAACATGAACATAATATAATTGGCTAAGAAGCCCATGGTTTTCGTGAATTAACTTATACTTGTCTTGTAATCATAATTTCACGAAATAACTTGTAAACATGGTTTCATGAAATAACTTGTAAATATGGTTTCATGAAATAACTTGTATTTAGTATGTATGTATCTTGTACCATAGCATGAAAGTAATTATATAATATAGTTGCATGAAAACTTGTAGACATGTAGGATATTCATGAAATAATCATTCTTAGTTAAAAACATGCATGCAAGAACCCATGGAATACAAGATATGGGTTTTCATGGATTACGGATTGATTCTCAATAATCATATGGACTTATTAAGAACACAATGATAGAATAATAACAATTCATACATAATATAATCGTGGACATGGACCTAGGGTTATCATGAGCATGGTATAGAAACCCTAGTTTTAGTAGAGAATCATAATATTATGGATTATGAGGCGTGGGGAAGAACAATGATGTTCCCACACGTAGATAGTAACTCTACATACCTTAGTCTTTCCAAAACTTGGATTAAAGACTTGAGCTTTGAAGAAGATTTCCAATATATTGAATTCTTGAACCTTGAGATGGGTTTTCTTGAAAACCCTAGTTTAGGAATGATAATTTCTTGTTTAGATTACAAGGATAGGTATTAGAATTGATTTGGAATAATTAGAGTAGGCTTACCTTGGTGTTCTTGATGATGGAGGAGGGTAGGAGGTCGTTCTAGGGCTTGAAGGAATGAAAAATAATGATTTGAACTGATATGGACGAATATATACTGTTCTGGAAAAATTATTTTTTCGGCCCGTATTTTGAAATACGGACAACACTGCCTCTCTTCAGTAAAATGGTCATAACTCTTTGCACATATGTCCGTTTGACCCCCATAATAAACCGTTGGAAAGGTATTTCAAAGATATACAACTTTCATGAAGGAAGTTTTCCCAAATTCCAAATACGTTTTGAAATACGGGCCGTATTTTGAAATACGGTCCGTATTTAACCATTTGACATCAAATTGTCAAATTCCAGAATGCTCAGAAATCCTTGATTTCAGTTTACGACTTGGATTACGGACCGTAAACTGAAATACGGTCACGGTTCATAGGCGTAAACTCCCATCTTACAACGGAACAGGGAAATTTCAATTCTCACATTCTTTATCTGATTTTCTAAGTCTAGGATCATGGTCAAAACTTACCTTAAAAGTACGGGGTATTGCAAGAAGTAGGAGACAATTGCAGCAGAAAAAAAATAGGATATTTAAATAATGATAATAAGTTCAGAAAATGATAAAGATACGCATAGAAAAAATGTAAAGAAGAGAAGTTCGGGAAAAAAGAAATAACGATTTAAATTGAACACAAAAACTGCTAAAGAAGTCATAAAACCAAAAGATTTAAAACTTATACCATACATCTAACACCAATAATGAGGAATAACATCAAGAAGGCGAAATATAAACGGTCTTCTATAATAGTAAGTTAAAAATTAAAAATTATGGTGGGGCCCACTCTTCTATAATAGTAGAATTTTTTTTTTTTAAAAAAAAACTAAGTTGGGGCCCACTTTTCTATAATAGTATAAATTAAAAAAAATTAAAGGTGGGGCCCACTCTTCCATAATAGTAGAGATAAAAAAAATTAAGGTGGGATCCACGTGAAGAATTAGGAGATAATTGCAAAAAAAAAATTAAGGTGGGATCCACGTGAAGAAGAAAAAAAATAGGACATTTAAATAATGATAATAAGTTCAGAAAATGGTAAAGGTATGCTTAAAGAAAATTTAAAGAAGAGAAATTCAGGAAAAAAGAAATAACGATTTAAATTGAACACAAAAATCGCTAAAGAAGTGATAAATCCAAAAGATTTAAAACTTATACCTTTGGGTATAAGTGTCTCACACAAATAATGAGGAATAACATCGAGAAGACGAAATATAAACGGTCAAGAAACGTATACACATATTTTCTTAAAATGATGAAGTTGTTCTATACTTAAAAATTTAAGACTACAGCAGATGCTGACACATGAAAGCGCTTTTTAGTGTTGTTGATTAGAAAGAGATGATGGCATGAAACTCGATAGGCGAAAGTGTATTTCAAATCTTTCAATTGGAGAACCAAACCAGGAAATTCATATATGGGAGAAGCGGAATAAGTAAAATAATTTATTGATATTTTCAATTAATTGAATTATAATACTTTTTGTAATAACAAATTCATAATTATATTACTAAAAGGTACTCTCTCTGTCCTAATTTATGTGACATAATTTGACTAGGCACAAAGTTTAAAAAAAAAAAGGAAAGATCTTTGAAACTTGTGTTCTAAAACAAGTCATAGATATTTGTGTAAATTTAAATCATTTCATTTAAATCAAGTTAAATGATTTCTAAACATAAAATTATATCATTATTTTTTAGACAGTCTAAAAAAAATGTGATACTATTTTTTACCTCCAACTCATGTAAAAAAAATAATATGGACCCCATATTAAAAAATAAGCAATATTAAAAAAAAATGTGATTCTCAAAGTATCCCATATTAAAAAATCAAGCAATATTCATGTAATTCTCAAAGTATCCCCCATTAAGTCAATAATGGTGGACTCATTCAGTTGGATTTCTATACCACGCGCTGCATTTGCAGCATTTTTGAATGACTATCCAAAAAAAGTGGCCCCCTTTGTTGGTAGATCAAAGTATTCACTTTGTCTTATTGCGTTGTTTTTCTAACGGTTTTATTGGATATTCCATCTTTTATTTTTAGAAATTTATGGATAACATGTGTTACATCTTCTGATGTTGGCTTAATACAAAGCTCCTTCCTTCCCCAAACAAAAATTGATGGAGGTGGTTTCGTTGTCCACCGGCAACTCATGTAAAAAAAAAAAAAAAAAAGGTGGGGATCCGCATGTGTGCTGTAGGTCCTATCAAAAATTTCTCCACATTTTTTGGGCTCATTGTCACTTATGCGCTTATTTTGTGTTGCTGATTAATTTTTGTCCCTAAAAATTAAAAAAAAATCTAGGGTATAATTTTATATTTCTGCATCATAATATCTTACAAGTTATGTTTCGCATTATTAAAAACTTATGGCCACTAGGCATAAAATTTAGGAAAAATAACAGCCTATGTCTATTTGGAAAAAATATACCTGAAATGACTCATATTTTTAATATTACCCAAAATAACCCTTTTATACGTTATTATACACTTTTATATAAGATCGGCACATTATTTACAGTAAGCGTATAATGTTGTATATCGTGTGTATAAACACTATTGTAAAAAAAGTTGGCTATACAGATGTAAATTAAAAATATAACTACGTGGATATAATATTTTATGCTGGATTGTATATTATTGAAATTATTCGTAAATTAATTGCTAAAGGAAAAAATTAAATACCAGACCATTTGAAGGACAATTCGTGCAATTTCTTCCATTTTTTTATTTTTAATTTGTAATAGACAAATTCTCTTTTTTAAAACTAAACTATATAAAGGCATGAGTTGAAGAAGTGAATCGTCAACCAAGGGAAATTTGGTCAAAGCACTTACCATTGAATAATTCCATTAGTTAAAAGTAGAATCTTATTGTAACTTAGTATTAAATATATTCGGACTTTTCTTATTTTGCCCTTGCTCATAAAAATTGCATCAGAACAGATGATGTCATTTCAAGTGGCAGATATTAATTATTTTTTTGGCCACGTGTCACTTTTACACTCCTTTTACTTTTCAGTGTTTTATCATGGTCACATAATTCCACTTAATAACAAATAACATTTGTGTATATGTATTAATGTTCGTCTATATATGTGCATCGACAGTGCAAATTTAGGTATGTTTATTAGCAATATAAAATATACTATATACTATCACTACCCAATACATAAATCTTTACAATTGTACATAACTACATACACATAAATACACTATATAATCCAAAGTGTTGGCCCGTGCTAGTTAATACAAAAGATCAACAACACTAATTGGTGCTGATATAAAGATGGGGTTGTTTTATAAATAAATAAAAAATTAGGGCAAAATTTAAAAATGAGAAAGTATCCAACGGTAAAAATTGAGTTGGAAAACTAGGTTAGAGCACTTCAAATTTGAAATCTAACTCCAATTTACATTTTAAAAAATAAACAATTTCACAACCAAACATATATTTTGAAAAAGATTGAATAATTCTCATAGACAAATGGGTTCTATTAAGTATTTCTGTGCTCATTACTATTTTGTCCAGACACATAAATTATTTGTTCAAGTTTATCACAATCAAATAGAGTTGTATTTGATTATACTTTTTGCAAAAAAATATTTGATCTTTATGTTTGAATTTATTTTTTCTAAGAAACATGAAATATAAATTATATGTCAGAATTCTTAAAAACTAGCAAAACCCTCAACTTGACTAATTTACATGAACAAACAATCAAATCTGCTCTAAAATAGCAATATCACATAATGGATAGTCACATAATGTCATAGATACATTCATAAAATTACAAAAACTAAAACAGCTGTTGCATTAAGTATTTGGATCCCATATACTAACTACTACATGCTATTAGACTTCGTTGATTTTTTAATATTACAAAGATCTATAGTACAGAAGATCAACGACACTAATTGGTGCTGATATAAAGATGGGGTTGTTTTACACAAAAACACAAAAATGGGGCAAAATTCAAAAGTTAGAAAATTTCCAACAGTAAAAAGTGAGTTGAAAAACTAGGTTAGAGCACTTCAAATTTGAAATTCAACTCCAAATTAAATTTTAAAAAATAAACAATTATTTTGAAAAAAAAAATGGATAATTCTTATGGACAAACGGCTCCAAAGTATTTCTGTGCTCATTAGTATTTTGTCCAAACACACTAAATACACCAGATCCATGATGATTTCTTATGCTAAGAAACTTGTTCATAAGTATTACACAAGATCATTTCTTTTTAACTTTTAAAACTAGCATGTTAAAAGTAAAGCTTATTTTATACCTCATCCCATTAAACATTAAGGGGTCATTTGATAGGGTGTATAAGAATAATATTGAATAAGGTGTATTATTAATGCAGAAATTAGTTGTGTTGAGATTATTTCTTATAATTGACTGTTTGGTGTGGTGTATTAAAAATAACACGCATTGCACAATTTCTAAAAATAATACTTGTTACAAAAATACCGTCCACATTCTTTAGCTTTTAATTTAGGGACTTTAAGAGCAATTTTATCTTTAACCATGCTTATGAATGCATTGATAGTGCTAATACCATGATTTGCTATGTATTAGTTACACATAGGATAATACCAAATAGGGTGTATAATTAATATTTGTATTAGTTATACATCGATTGAAAAAATTTACCAAATACGGATTAGTAATATCAAACATAATATAGTCAAATCTCTCTATAACAACATCGTTGGGTCTGAAATTTTTTGGTTGTTATAGAGAATTGTTGTCATACACCTATAACAGCATTTGTCATTTAAATAATAGTTAGCTGTTATAGGCAAAAAAGATGCATTATTTTTTTAAAAAATGTTGTAAAAAAATAACAAATTATTTAACTTTTAAATCTCAAAGATATGAATGCTTCACCAACTGAACATTAAAGAAAGTTAATACAATTTCAATAAATTCATAACTGAATGTATAAAGTTTTAAGCTCTAAGGTGCACATTTTAAATCTACAGTACTTGAAAATAAAATTCGAGAAATTTTATTGTAGCTTGTTTCATAGAATCCACTCTCTTAGTGGTGATATAATGCTTGAATTTACGAAGATTTGCGTCTAAACTTTCAGCAAACGGGTATTCAATTGCTTTCCCTTGTAGGGAATCTAAGAGTTTAACTGTTGAATCTTCTAACCAGTCCAACTAAGAATAGGTTGAGGTTCTTCGTCATCACTTTCATTGTCGTATTCGGCTTCCATATTCTCTTATTCTTCCACTCCAATGACATGGGCAATAATATCTTCATCAGTGAAAGCTTCAATGATAGGAAGTGTTGCATCAAACTCTACATATGTATTCATATGTAATATTCTGTCATAAAATATAGTATATTAAGATATCAAATTAAATATTTGGTCAAAATCTATGCTACTTATTATTGGTAATCATAGATATTCTATTTTTATAAAGATGATTAATAATTACATTACCAAAAAAGGCCGATAGCTGTTATATGGGGGGTGATTTTATAAAGAGCGTACTGTTATAAAGTTGGCTGTTGTTGTTATAGGCAAAATGTTGTTATAGAGAAGTAAAATATAACATAAAAAATCGATTTCGAAAAATCAATTCCATTATAGAGAGCTATTGCTATACGCGAATGCTATTGTAAAGAGGTTTGATTGTACATGCTTTATTTTTCCTAATACATCTTACCAAACGATCCCAAAAAATTGAGAATTGTAAAGAAGACTCGTTTGGTTTATTAGTTTATATATCCACGGCTCAGGGAATTCAAGCATAAAAACGGAATCAGGAATGAAAATTGATAGATTCAACTTTTAGGGTCTATTTGGAAAGCCACCTAGTAATTGGAATTGATGTAATTACTAGGGCAGTAGTTACACAGTTTGGTAATTACACTGTATAATAATTACGACAACCTATTTGTTTATCATATGCAATTATAAGTGTATTGTTTAGCTGCACAAGTGTAATTACATATATAGTTAGATTATATTTAAAAAATTAAAAGTTAACATTTGACAAATATATGCCTTTATAAATGATATTAAATTATTAAAGATACATATTGTTTCTAAAAATATTATTAATTAATAATTATAAAAATAATTGGTATGTATTTTTCAAATGAATAATAGTTTAATTTAATTAATTATAAAAATTAAAAGTAGACATTTTGTAAGAACATAATGGACTGCATGTTGGAGAAAAAGATTAATATTTATAAATATAATGAAATAACATCACTCAAATATTTGACAAAACAATAATCTATCAATTCTAACTGAAAAATGGATGGCAACAATGTGAAATAATAAGTCAATACTACTAAAGCAAATAAATTGGAACCGAAAATATAATATAACTTCAAAAAAGAAAAAGTAACAAATACTCTTATGTTAAATTTCAACATAACATAAAATAAGTTGCAAAATAACTTAAGTAAATATAATTTGCAAAAAAGAAAACATAAGTAACATAAGTGTATAACCTCATAACAACAACAAAATTCTACTTTAGCAACATCACTCATTATAAGTCAAGTTTGTTAATGACTCATTATTTCTAATATTAGGAGGTGTAGTTTCAAACACTAGTATAATAACGCAGTTACACGAAATGAAGAAAATAAATAAGAATGAAAAAATATAAGCAAATTACATGAGATCACAAGAAATAAAGATTGAGAAATGAGAAGATAGATAAATAATGTAAGAAAATATAATATAAAAATAAAAAAATCTTAAAAGTAAAAATAAAAAAGAAAAGAAATTAAAATAAAAACAAAAAGGCAAGAAAATAATGAGTAACCTTGTAATCACAGAGTATAATTACCACCAATTCTCGCCTCCCTCTTGAAAAGTGAAAAGTGTAATTACATCCCTCCAATTACACCCAATTTCATGTTGATCAAGTAATTACTTGACTTGATAAACATGTCAAACTGTGTAACTACATCTAATTACTCACAAATCCAATATCTAGGCGGCTTTCCAAACAGGCTTTTAAAGTTCTTAATACTATTAAACTTGTTATAATTTTTAAATTATGTATTCAAATCTAATAAGTGGTCCATCATCATCTGCAATGAGTTCGTACTCTCTCCGTTTCAATAATTTGATTGTCTTGCTTTTTTTAATCTGTTTTAAAAAATAAAATCACTTTTTGTATTAAATCACTCTTTATATCTAACATGACATATTTAAAATAAAAAATTCAAAGACATTAATTTAAAATTACAAGATTCACAAATCTTTTCTATTCACTTAAACTTCATGTTGAGTCAAAGTAAGACACAAAAATTAAAATGGATCGAATATTTATTTGAGGTTGGAAGTTGAAAAGAAGGATATAGCGGTCATTGAGCAATTTGTTTATAAAAATGACATGTGTAATAGAGGGGAAGTAATCATTAAAAGATGTGGTGCGGCATATGAGATTGTTATTCCCTTAATCAGAGATGTAGGTTCGAGTCTTGGGTGTGAAAAAAAAAAACGCTTCTCCGAATAGAGCTCTTTGCAGAGCGAATCAAAATATAATCAAATTTCAATATGAATACCTAACACCATACGGCAAACTAAAAAAAAAAATTAGAGGGGAAGGAAGTTACTGATGGGACGAGGCATCAGAGGGAAGAGGCTCAACAACTGCCACTTCTGCGGAAACAAACAAACGGCCTTTACTCTTTAGCATTTTCCGTACGACACCATCATCACTCAAGGTGCCATGCCACTGTTTTTACTCTTTCACCCAATATATCATTTTTCTATGTGAAAGTGACACTTTTGCAGGACAGCTAAAAATAATTACATTTACTAATCAAATATATATATACTATTTTATACTCTAGTATAAAATATGTATAATTTTTGTATATTATTTTTCTGTACAAAAATTATACATTTTTGAGCAACTCTTTTCATCCCAATTTATGAGGCACCTTTTGGATTTCGAGATTTAAACCGTTCTTTATTTGACCTTAATTTTTTCATATATGTTTTAAGTATTTTAAATTATCAACTATTGTGACTTATATTACTTTTTACGTGTATTTTCAAATATATAAGTTTTATTTCAAAAAACTGAAATATTTCATGCCTGAATTTATAGTCAAAATGAAACTGTATGATTCTTGAAATCCGAATTGTGCCATATAAATTGAGACAGAAAAAATATTTTTTTAGTGAACGGCTATTTATTGTTAATTTCTCATTTAAATTTCATTTTGCAAGAAAATAGAGGGAACAAAGAGACATATTGCATAATAAGAGTTTGAACACAACATTTGAATCATAAGGGAGGTCAATGTTAAAAAAATGAATCTAGAGGGAGATTTTTCAAAAATCATAACTACACTAAGGGGTCGTTTGGTGCATGGTATAAGCTGGGATATCCCAGCACTAATTTTTTGTATCATGTTTGGTAGAAGGTATAAATTTATCCTGAGATAAATTTATACCTTGTATCAAATAAGGTATAAAATGCATCCCAACTTAAAAGATGGGATATCCCTTCTTATCCCAAGATAAAATAATCCTAGGAGATGGGATAAATTAGTCCTGAGATTATAATCTCGGGATAAATTTATATCTTATACCAAACAAGGTATAAAATGCATCCAACTTAAAAGATGGGATATCTCTTCTTATCCCAAGATAAAATAATCTCAAGAAATAGAATAAATTAATCTCAGGATTATAATTTCGGAATAATTTTGGCTACACCACTAACGTTATGACATGGAGTACTACCTAGGATTAAAATATTTAAATTAAACGAGGGATAGGAGCCTAGCACAATATTAAACAGAAGGAACAGTAAATATGATGAGATGGTGACAAAGCTTGCTTAAACACGTCAAAATTTGCATTAAATAAGACCACAGAAAAAAGTGATGACTTGCACGTTTAGATATCAAAAAGAAGGATAACACAGTAAGTACATCAAAGAGATAATTTTATCTCCAAAAATATATGCAATAAATGCCAAAAGAGAAGCAAGTGAAAGGATTTTGTATGACTTGGCTCTTCTGCACATACAAAGCTGGCTCCCCCTGTTTCTCGCTAGCTCTTACGTTTCAATGATCTATTCAACATTAACAAATCCCACTTTTTAGATTAAAATATTTGATAAAAATCTTTATTTTTGAAAATCAAATTATCTATAAAAGATCAAAGATAATTTTCGTATAAGATAGTGTAGATTCCCTAGATATTAGATTGTACAACTTTCAATGTAAATTTGGTGCCTTTACTTTTTGGATTTTGAGACAGGAATAAGAAATGAAAAAGAAAAAAGAAACAGTATTGAGAAGTGACTCACAGTTTTTGGAAGGGGAAGAATTTTATCAAAATTTGCTTTTTGCTGTGGCATGAGCATGGTGCCATCAAAGCAAGTGGTGAAGAAAGAAAAGGGAGTCATATGCTTTTCAGAGATTCTTCTCACTTTGGTGTTGGGTTTTGGCTTGTCTGTTCTCTGATTGATGGATGGAACTTCTTTTTCATTTCGGATTAGTGCTGTTTTAAGGATAACAAATGTTGATATAACGCTTATATTTCACAAATATCTAAATGTTATAAGATAATCTAAAATGTTAATACGACCACCGATAAGTTTTTTATAATCTCTTTTTTTTTTTTTTCTAAATAAAACAGAGAAATATTGTGTACTAAAGGACCAAAAGTGGGGCCCAATGACTCAATTTGGAGCAAAATTAGCTCACCAGTTTTTGGACCGTTTAAAATAAATTGAGAAATAGTTTCTCTACTCTTAGGAGGAATTAACATTTGAACAAGGACATTCTATCTAAAAAAGTTTGAAGTTTTGACAATTGGAGTTTGAAATTTAAAATATTAATTAATACAACATGTGCTGGAGTTTTGAACTAAGGCATTTCATGTTACATCCCGTATTTTTGAACGTCGGATTATTTGTAAGCTGAGGTGGGGCCCACACGTCAAGATTTTTTTTTGGGACATGTGACAAATTATATGAATCACATATGTGAAGTTAAACACAACTCAAGAAGGACCCTTGGGCCAAATCAAAGTGGAAGTCCTCCAAACGAATATTTTTAAGAAAACGTTTTCGGGTGACCTGACTTTGGGGGGCAAAAACGGTATTATATGTTTGGAATTTGGAAAAATACCAAGAAGTAAAAGTTGTAGATAATTGAATTATCTTTCCAACCATAGGTCGTGGGTTCCCAGGTGACGTCGGTACAAGGAGATATGGACGTTTTAAGGTCGAAAGGTCAGTGGGCTAGGCCCAACTCGTGACCAACCGGGTTGGCCCAAAAAAAAAAGATAAAAGGGGAGAAAATTTAGGCCCAAAAGAGGGGTGGCCGGCCATATGGCCCAAGCCCATGGTAATTCATTAATCCATGTATTAAATGAGACATTAGACCACAATTCTTTCATTTTCAAGAATCTTCAAGAACAAAATTGAGAGAAAAAGAAGAGCAAAAACTTGAAGGACCACACGGCCAAGTCCTTGGAAAATTAGGTCCTCAAAATCTTCCTCCAAAAATTATTAGCTTGTGGTTTTCCTACTCAATTAAGGGTCCTTTACAACTTGGTGTAGTTGTTTTGGAAGAAGGAGCACTTATTTCTTCAAGTTGACAACTTGTTCAAGTGAAGAAATTTGTAGAAAAAGGTAAGAATCAATTCTTTTTTCTTATGTTATGAAGGTTTGTTTATGTTGTAGTATGTAGAAATGAGTGGAAATTATGGAAATATGGAAGTTTGCAAAGTGGGTATGTATGTGTGTAGAAGGATGAACCAATTTTATTTGTTATGTTAATTGTGTTGTTGAAGCCTTGTAATGGAAATGGAAGGAAATGGTTCAAGTTGGTATGGAAAATTGTTGAAAATGGTTATAGGAAATTATGTGATTTTAATGTAGTTTTTATGAAATTATGGAAGTTGAATGAAAATTGGATGAAATTGGAAAGAAGCCATGTTGGCCGTGTGGTATATGTTGTTGAGATAATGTTGGATTTATTTTGTTTAACATGTTAGTTGTGTTATTGTGATCTTCACAATGCAAAGGAAGATTATATGAGTGAAGTTGACATGAAAATGGAATGTAGAGAATTATGACACATTAATGTGATTTTATGATATTAAGATAATGAAGTTGTTAAAGTGTATATTGTTGTTGGAGATGAATTAGTAAGTAGAAAATGTGTTGGAATGGTTTTGTTGCATATATAAGAATTTTGGATTGAATATGGAAGTTGATGGAATTGTTGAATATTGAATATATAGCTTGGAATACTTTTGGTTTATGTTTGAATGGTCTTATATTAGTATGTGAATATGAAAATATTGATATCGGGTTGTAAGTGCAAAGTTGGATTTGGAATTGTCGCATTATTTGGAAAATAAGACTATTTACGCTAGAATGCGTTCCTAGACGATTATTGATGTTGTATATATTGTTGTTGGTATGGTTGTTGTTGTTTTAGCCGAGTTTTAACCTCGGGGATGATATATATATAGGGGAGATGCTGCTCAAATTTTTATAGACAAGAATTGGTTAAGATTGAAATTTTAAGTCTTATGAATAGTAAATTGGTAAATGTGACCATTTGTAGGTTTTGGACGAAACGGGATTTGAGTTTTGGCAAGCGTAAAGGGCAAGAAAGGTATGTAAAGCTATCCCGATTCTTCTCTTGGCATGTCCTAGATGTACTAGGCTTGGATTTACGCCTCGGGGAATATTCTGTCCATCGGAATCCGCGTTTGAAATCGTCGCTTTTTCATTCAATAGAATTGAATTCCTTAAGTATGCTTTGATGAAAAATTATGATTTTTTTTTTCCAAATTGCTTACGAAGTTATGGAATGTCCTAGAACCTTTGTAGGTGACCCCATAAGCTTAAAAATACGTAATTTGAGCCCACCGCTTCATTGGTTCCGAGGTGGGCCCACTATTTCCAATTTTACCCTTTATGTGTCTATGACTTGTCTTCGAGCGTTTTCGTTAGAGATACTCTAACTACTCCTTTATCTACTAAATAAAAAATTATTTTAAATATTTCATTAAGTCTTATAAATTGTTTTGAATCTTGAAAACGATCTCGGATAGATTATGCCTCCGTAACCCGTTATGACATCTAAATTTACTTACTATGTTTCCGTCCGATTTCATTGATTTGATTTGACATTCGATATGCCTCATTGAGTCTCTGGAAATATATATATGGTATTTTTAGTGCATTTAGTTTCTCACTACTCCGTTCGTGGATGCCTCAATGTTTCCCCCACTGAGCCCGGGCCAGGATATGTTGTCAAGCGTGATCCTTTGCATTGTTCGCCGTGCCTCGATGTGAGGGGGCAGGTATACGCGTACATGGGTTTGTGGAGTATGTTGTGCCATGTACGCTTGTTCTGATATGATTTGCTATGGCCATCTGATATGACATATTATGTTACGGGGTTATGCCCCTGTTCTGATTCTTCTGTGTTGTGGCACCAGCGTCGGGAGGGTGGCCACGTTCTGTCTGCCGAGTCCCTTGGCAGGGGCCGGATTTGATGTGACATATGTTTCTGTACACACTCTGCATGTTTTGAAAATATATATCTGATACTTTGGGTTTTCTATTTACTTTCTGTACGTTCTGTACCAGTTATGATTTTGTTTCTGTAATTCAGGCTTTGCATATTCAGTACATATTTCGTACTGACCCCCTTTCTTCGGGGGCTGCGTTTTCATGCCGCGCAGGTACCGACGACAGGTTTGCTGATCCGTCCGCTTAGGATCTTATTCTCCTATTTTGGAGCGCTCTCTTATCCAGAGCCCATCTTTTGGTATAGTCTGTCACTACTGTATATATATATTCTCGTTCATGGGTACGGCGGGGCCCTGTCCCGTCATATGATTCTGTCGGTCTGTTTAGAGGTCTGTGGACATGTTTGTGGGTTGGGGTCTTTCTGTACAGTTGCGTGTATATGTTGTGTTTGGGCGATCTCATTCGCCGCGGCGGCCGGTCCGCATATGTTTAAATGTTGCTTCGTTGGCCCGGTGTGGTCTTTTGTTGGTATTTTCTGTGCGCAGGGTTATTTTGGATAGCCTGTAAAACAAAGGAAACTCTGCCGAAATTTTTCTGGAAATTATCTAACTTTGAAATATAGCCTTGTCGGCTTCCGCTATATACTTGAATGCGTTTGATAAAATTTGAGATAGCATTTGATAGATGTGTTCGGGTGCTCAGATCGGGCACTAGTCACGGCCTATGGGGGTTGGGTCGTGACATTTCAAATTTCAATTTTTTTTTTTATTGGCATTTGAAATACTCCGTATGTATTGTGAGCGAAATAATATAATACATGATCAAATTTTAAAATAAATATCATGACTTAAATAATATATAAAAAAAATGGTCTCACTCATAGTATTTCTTTTGAACTCCAAGCCAATATCCTGGAGTTCGAACAAGTTTTGCACATTATATAAATTAAAATAGTGCAAATTTATGGGTTAGTAAAAATGAGTGACCATAAATGCTTAAGTGAAACAACCCAACTCTTATTCACACGTTCTAAATTGAGTCTTGAGGATGATTTGGATGGAGCCGAGAGCTCAAGGTGGTTTCAGACAAGTTGAAACTTAAAAATCTATTCTTGAAATCTGATATTTGATTGCAAGGGCAAAGGCCTATCATCTTGCCGAACTCTGCAATGCGGATCAGTGTTCGCAAATACATGATCGCCCTTGTTTCGTGGAAGCAATGCTACAAGTTCTGGAGCTCCATAAATGCGGAGTTGAGACCACAAATGCAAATGAATCTGCAAGTATTAATTGAATAGTTGGACATAACTTTTACCATTTTGGATAGGCAAGAGCTTGTGGAAATTTCTTGCTGGAGTGATTTTCTAATACCCTTGAGTTAATGTAATATTTTTTTTTTATAAATTTTAACATAAAATATCAAGAGACTTTATGAGGAGTTTTTTTTTTCTTCCTCAATTAGGAAATTTGCAATTTGACCTAACTAATAAGTGAAAATCAAATTTTGTTTATTGAAAACGAGTCTGACTCTTATGACTTATTTTGTGTTTTGGCTAGTTTGACCATGAGGCTGAATTTTAGGTTGATCTTCACTTGAATTTGATTTTAAACTTGTATGAAAATTATGGAGATGATTTACCCAACCTAATTTGAATATGTTGTTCGATATTTTTCATTGATTGTGGCTATTAAAGACCGTCTTGGTGGAGTTAGAGGCTTCATGAAGAGGAGCAAATGTTACCGTTTCAAGGTAAGTGAGGCTTTAACCTCTCAAATACTTGTTTTTTGAATGTCATGATCTAGCAAGTGTTACCGTTTCAAGGGGCGAGCGCGTAGCAGAATGTTATTATAATTTTTATAGTTTATCTACTATAATCGATGTACTTTTTTTTTTTTTTCATAGTTATGTTACAAAAGCATATTTTATGTCTTTTATGACTTCACTAGATGGCTGAACAGTAATTTCATGGCGGTTCTAATTGTGCGGGAAGATTGTCCAAAAAAAGAAAAAGAAATATCAAACTAAGTATTGACGTAATATACTGCATAATGTACATTCATTTGTGGAACAAAATCATTTTTGAACTCGCTATAAAAACAAAAATAGTACGGGTTTTCATGATCATGTAGGTGTCCAACTTATGTATGGGCTATGTTAAAATTGCATGAAATCTGGATCTTGACAGCTGCCAACACGTATTTAATCTGGATATCTACTGAAAAAAGAAAGGTAAGCATCAGAATAGGTGTTGTGTAGTAAGCATGCAAAAGTTAGGAAAGCCTGCAAATTTACTTAACTTTAGCAATCATCTTCTGCAAGATAGTATTGAAGTACAATAAGGTTAAAAGGAAATGGGATGCCTTCTCCAGGCAGAAAGTCATAGCATCTCAGAAAAATTAAGTTGTTCCATAAAATGAAGAGAATGATAGAATTAGCAATTTCTTCTCATGAATGTTGACTTTCCATCCATAACGAGCTTCAACTATAGAAGGATCAAGTTGAATGGTGTTGAAAAGATGACTTACCAATTGGCTCCTTTTTGCATTAATTAGTATCTCATATAGTTGAAAAGGAGAAATTAACTTAAGGAGTGGTCAACTATAGAGATTCTTACCAAGTTATACTGGTACTACATATACTGATGGTATATTTACAGATGATCAGGTAGCTATTTATTGTTTTGGAAAGTAATTTATCCATTAATCCCCTTATTGTTTATCTGTACTTCTATACACTGCAGGTTTTTTGTACATCTAACTGACAAGACACCACATTAGAATTGCTACTAAAAGTCTATATATTGTACTCATTCGTCTCCAATATCATGATAATCAGTTCTCTCTCAAAATTTTGGTATATGGGCAGCAATTTATTAATAGATTGATGCCTTTTTTTAATCAAGAAAATAGATTGATGTGTTATAAGACCATAGTTTAGATTACTTTACAATGGAGCAGGAATCAAATACCAATATCAAAGTCATGTAAGAACATGATACCACAACCATACAAGAAAAGCTCTGGAGTGTGTGAACATGCCTTCCAAGTGAGAAATGAGCCTTTTATGTTCTTCAACTAATACATAGAAAAATTTGTGAACCTGAAAAGTTAAGACAGAAGAAGCATATATTAGGCTATTCAATTCCTATCAAGATATAGAACGTTCTCTAATGCCCAAGGTTAGGAAAAAGTTTATACTTAAACGACAAAACCATTTATTAGTTTCTTTTCTATGTATCGGTACCCTGAATACAGTATGGGAAAAAAACTTTAGCTTCACATAGCTCAACAGATTTAGGCCGAAAATAAAAGAAATCATTCTGTACTAAATCACAGCAGCAAAAACAAGGAAGAAGGTAGCAATAAGAAAAAACTACAATAGTAAAAATTACTACTGCTAAGGTGTTTGGAATTGGAGATTCAGTTTGAAAAAGGATAGATGCCTATGTTATGGGAGAACAAATGGAATAAAAAATATTCAGTTATTTCATGCATATCGTAGAAGACCTTAGAGCACCAATATTCTTCCTTAGTTAGAATTTTTGTCCGAATGGAATTTGATGTTCTTAGTGTTGTTGCAGTTTTGTGCGGTTGAGAAGAAAATTTCCATTAAAGTGTTTGAACAAAAATAACCACATGCATCAAAGAATCTAGGCAAGAAAATTTCGAGAAAAAAATAAAGCAAAACAAGATACGTGTAAATCAAGAATCCAAAATCTTCTTTAAAAGGCAAAAGAAGAATCTAAATCAACATTCCATAAAAAATAGAATGTTCGCACCAATAAACACAGATATTTCTTATTGTGAACTGAAGTTATGTACCTGCAAAGAATCTTCTGTTTCTCTCCTTTCTCAAATAGATTAATCTTGGCCCAGTTATATTATGTTGAACTCTACTGCTTGGAATATACATCTTGTTTATGATTTTCTCCCCGATTCACACCCTTCCAGTTCCAAGTCCTATGTTTGTTTCCTAAAAAAATAAACGCAAATTAGAAGTAACCATACGCAGTTTTACATAGCATCCATAGATACCTCAAATCGACAAAGAAATATGGCCAACATTTTGACATAACCCCGTAGGATTCAACTTTGCTCACCAATTTCAGCTTTCATGCAATGCTATTGAAGTATGAAGTTCTAATGAAATCCATGCATCTCAAGCAAAGCATGGGATATGCCCGACACTGTTGTTCATTTTTGTAGCTTGATGTCTAGAGTAATTTACATTCAACTTTCAAGTCTCAACTTATTCATAAAAATGACACTTTACAGGCCGAAGAAAAAACGCCCCTGTTTTCAGGTAAATAAAGTGGTTGATGCATATCATCTTGCAGAGTGATGAACTGGAGTGAAAATTGTACGTATGGCTTTCAATAATGAGGAGTTTGAGATTTCTCGGTCTCTGATTTGAGATACCTTCTTGATTGGGTTATAACTGAGAAGAATCACGCAAAATTTATATAAAGATGCAACGACAACTGACATTGCAAGCCCTATCAAGAAGACAATAGGGCAGATAACTGTAAGAATTTACAGCCCCTAAAATAAGAAAGAATACACAAGATGCAACTGCCTGATATTTAAAAAAACAACTATATGTTAGAACGTAATGCGAAAACACTTCGGTTTGCGCAGAACAATCAATAATTTCTTACCACAAGGAATTTCACTGGGCGGTTGTTGTTCTCCGAAAGTGTCTATATCAATATGTTTGTCCAATAATTGTCTTGGTTGAAAGAAAGTGATAAAGATAACACCCAAAAAAAAAAAAAAAGGCTAACCATACCCTAAGGAAATGCAATATTCACAAAATCAGTTTTTCGCACGTAGTTTCAAGAAGAAAGGAAGGACAGACCTTGGCCGCGAAGATAACTCTACATCAGAAAAAGCATCATCACTTTCTGGCAAATTCTTCATCTCATGGTGCTTGGGGGTGTACATGACTATACCAAATTAACAAAATCAGGTGAATATAACAGGACACACCAGTGGATCATCACATTCAGGCAAGAAAAGCCAAATATGTACAGATTTTTACTGCCTGACATCGGGATACCAAGAAGGTTAAGAGAAGTGGATCAAAGCAACAATTGCATATAATTATATGGTAGGGCTCGCTTATAGTATTTTCACTGTTTTTCCTATTAAGTTTGTCATTAAGCTAAAGAATTTAACAAAAACATAGCATGACCAGACACAGAGCATAGGATTAGAAAATAGCTCGTGAGTAGTACCTAACATTAAAGAAAATGAAGAGCAGTTCAACCCCCAATTATCAGTTTGATCAGAAGGAATAAGTGCTAATGATAAAAGCTAAATAGAACCAGCGAAACTGGTGCAAAAGTGAATGGTACGTGGCCTTTGTCTGATAGAGAAACGAAAACTCAAGAAGTGCAACTAATGAATGAAATTCAATTCCTATCAAGCTATAGAACGTTCTCTAATGTCCAAGGTTAGGAAAAAGTTTATACTTAAACGACAAAACCATTTATTAGTTTCTTTTCTATGTATCGGTACCCTGAATGCAGTATGGAAAAAAACTTTAGATTTAGGACGAAAATAAAAGAAATCATTCTGTACTAAATCACAGCAGCAAAAACAAGGAAGAAGGTAGCAATAAGAAAAAACTACAATAGTAAAAATTACTACTGCTAAGGTGTTTGGAATTGGAGATTCAATTTGAAAAAGGATAGATGCCTATGTTATGGGAGAACAAATGGAATAAAAAATATTCAGTTATTTCATGCATATCGTAGAAGACCTTAGTGCACCAATATTCTTCCTTAGTTAGAATTTTTGTCCGAATGGAATTTGATGTTCTTAGTGTTGTTGCAGTTTTGTGCGGTTGAGAAGAAAATTTCCATTAAAGTGTTTGAACAAAAATAACCACATGCATCAAAGAATCTAGCCAAGAAAATTTTGAGAAAAAAAGAAAGCAAAACAAGATACGTGTAAATCAAGAATCCAAAATCTTCTTTAAAAGGCAAAAGAAGAATCTAAATCAACATTCCATAAAAAATAGAATGTTCGCACCAATAAACACATATATTTCTTATTGTGAACTGAAGTTATGTACCTGCAAAGAATCTTCTGTTTCTCTCCTTGCTCAAATAGATTAATCTTGGCCCAGTTATATTATGTTGAACTACTGCTTGGAATATACATCTTGTTTATGATTTTCTCCCCGATTCACACCCTTCCAGCTCCAAGTCCTATGTTTCCTAAAAAAATAAACGCAAATTAGAAGTAACCATACGCAGTTTTACATAGCATCCATAGATACCTCAAATCGACAAAGAAATATGGCCAACATTTTGACATAACCCCGTAGGATTCAACTTTGCTCACCAATTTCAGCTTTCATGCAATACTTTTGAAGTATGAAGTTCTAATGAAATCCATGCATCTCAAGCAAAGCATGGGATATGCCCGACACTGTTGTTCATTTTTGTAGCTTGATGTCTAGAGTAATTTACATTCAACTTTCAAGTCTCAACTTATTCATAAAAATGACACTTTACAGGCCGAAGAAAAAACGCCCCTGTTTTCAGGTAAATAAAGTGGTTGATGCATATCATCTTGCAGAGTGATGGACTGGAGTGAAAATTGTACTTATGGCTTTCAATAATGAGGAGTTTGAGATTTCTCGGTCTCTGATTTGAGATACCTTCTTGATTGGGTTATAACTGAGAAGAATCACGCAAAATTTATATAAAGATGCAACGACAACTGACATTGCAAGCCCTATCAAGAAGACAATAGGGCAGATAACTGTAAGAATTTACAGCCCCTAAAATAAGAAAGAATACACAAGATGCAACTGCCTGATATTTAAAAAAACAACTATATGTTAGAACGTAATGCGAAAACACTTCGGTTTGCGCAGAACAATCAATAATTTCTTACCACAAGGAATTTCACTGGGCAGTTGTTCTTCTCCGAAAGTGTCTATATCAATATGTTTGTCCAATAATTGTCTTGGTTGAGAGAAAGTGATAAACATAACACCCCCCCCCCCCCCCCCCCCCAAAAAAAAAAGGGCTAACCATCTGAGAATATCATGTCTAGGGATGTAAATATTTACTAATGACAATTTCCTCATGGATGTTGATCTCTCCTGTACAACAAAGAAAGTTTCTTATAGTATATTAAAAAGAGCAAAGTCTCATAACCTACAGGAAAAACTCGGGCGATACTACTATATATCTTTATTAATAAAAAAGAGCCAACATCCAGTAGAAAATCCTACTTGAAAAAGTCAAGTTCAACTCACCAAAATTACATGGTTTAAGCTAATTAAGGCATATTTTCAAACATCTTAGCTGCATCAAAGCTCTTGTATAAGTTTCTTCTCGTTTTGTTCCTTCTATATTCAAATTAAATGTGGCAGAGCATGTTTATACCTGTGTAGGAAAATTTCAAACATGCATGCACATGTCAGATCTACACAATGTAAGAAATCATCTAAGAAATTAGTAGTAATTTAAGATCCCCAGAAATACTCATTAACAACAATTTTAGCATCTCATTGAAACCCCATTAACCATGAAAAATAAATATTAAGTACCCATCAACAAATAAACTATAAATTAATGAAATAATATTTAAATTGACCAGAAATTATAAGAATGTATCAAACTAATGGAAAAGACAATATCTTTTTCCATTTCAGAAGAAGCAGCAAACATGTTTATAACTTTTGATCGAAAGAACTCTCCTATTCTGCCAGTCTTTTCTAGGTATCGACTAAAGGGAAAAGACAATGACATCTCAAACAAAAATTTGAGAAGAACAAACCTCGGAACTCTTTTCACCAAATAGTCTACAGAGCACTCCTCTGTGTTAGAAGAGAAAATAGATGGAGAACGGGAAAGAGTTTGAAGAGGTACGTGTCTGTAGTTTGGACCATATGAGGCACACGTGTTTGTCCTGCAGGTTAATGCAACCATAAACAATGGATATTTACAGAAATACTTAGGAGGATATATGCATTCTCTTTGTAAGATTGGAAAAGTAAAGCAGCAAAAACCAATGACGGATGAACCAAATTGAACTCAAACTATAACGATTTAACGAATATCAAGTCAAAAACCCTATATTTAAACCACCAAAAACAAATTTAGATGTCTGTGAATGTCTGGGAAAATTGGTTTACCTGCCCATAAAAAAGGTTCGAAGATGTGCTCTAGGAATCACATTCTTTGAAGTTAATCTTGCAAAGTGTACAGTTAAAAAAAAAAAAAAGGGCTAAACAGCAAGTTCCAAGAGAAAGCTCTGCTCCATGGCGATGAAATCTTAGAAGACGAAGAAGTTGCTGATGGGTAAGGTATGGGAATGGAGAGAGTGAAAGCCAGTTGCCCCACATTAGTAAAAACATTGATCATCAAAGGGCTTTCCAGAAGGAGCAGATTAGAATCAGCCCTCATCTTTGATTTATTTACGTATATGCCTTTCATCGTCACTAGAAATATCAATTTGCACTGATTACGGAGCATACTATGATATATATTATTTCTATGCGTGTTGAGATTCATAGTATCACTTCATTTAATTTCTATATATTGCTAGTGTGCCTTGACATGTTGTCTTATGCGCATTTGATTAATCAGTTGCATCATATCGACTGAGGATGGTACTTAGTTCATATATACAATCGATTGCCACTACTGTGGTCCGCAATTAGAATACACTGATGATATAGGCATACATTTGAGGTGGTGTTGATTATGAACTGTCTATTGAAACACATAGTTCAATATATGTTAGGGTGTGCCCTATGGACGGCCTATTGCTACACTTAGGTGCCACTATGAGATCAGTTTATGTTATTCATGTATATTTCTTGCCAGAATTATCACCACTTTTTTTTTTTTTTTTTTTTTTTTTTTTTTGTGATATACCTTGTCATATCATGCTCAATATTTTCAGAGACTTGCTCCATGAGGTAATGAGGCGGTGTGGAGTCAGTGATCTTGTTGGGCCTAGGCTCACTCTTGTTGTTGTTCTTGCTATGTATAGATTATAGTGCTAGTACTGCCACAGGACTACACTGATCGTGTTCGAGGTGGTATTTGATTGAGGTGAGTCAATCACTATCTGTTCAGTGTTCATGGTACCAGTTTTCAATTATGATCTTTTGTCTATTTCGGAGTATGCTCCACAATTTTTCTCAGACTCCTAGATGCTCTTGACATTGTTATTGAACTTTTGGGTTGCAATCATTTGTGTCTTTTTTTTTTCCGCCGTATTGAGATATTTTAAATTTAAGCTATAGTTTATTTTGATTTATGTACTTCTTTGATAAGTGAAATTACAGAAGCTTTGATGGAATGATGTGAGCGCTTGAGCTTACAGTAAGTGGCTTTTGTATCCTCAAAGAGTTCAATATTTTTCATCATGTTGTGCATAGATTCAAAATTAATATGCCAAGAGGCCCATAACTGTACATTGAAAGACTATCTTTGACCATTTATGGCTCTAAGGCATCCACATTATGAATTCGCCGTCTGCATTATCAACTTTCCCTATATTCAATAGTTACATCATAATTGACATTAACGTTACTCTTTAAGATGCACGTGGATTGCATAAATGAGAATTAAAGCACTCTAGCTGTTGCCTACTCTATGTTGTGACTTGTGATTAGGGTTAATCCACCTTTTCTTATTTGAGTCACCTTTTCAATTGAGAATTCGAGACACATAATATCTCTTATACTAAAAACAAACACGTAATATGTACGGTATCGTCTCTCAAATAAATACTTTACATTTTTATAAACGTTGCTAATTTTTAACCGGTGGTTTTAACTGAAAAGGGTTATATGATGAATTTAGGAGCGACTTCTTTAAACGGTGCAATTGTGTGTCCACAGTCGTTTTAAAATCCCATTTCATGTATTGGTAGGACGCTATCAGGTATAAAATCCAATAACTGAAAGTTCATTAGACTTCAAGTACTGAAAACTCAACAATTTCTTAGTATTAACGTTACTTGTCTTCCATAAGATAGCTTAATTTTTGAGTTTGCAGTATTTGTGAAATATCTTTAACATCCTTTGTGTGAATCTTCCTTAAAACGTATACCTTATTTCCTTTTAATTTCCTAAAACATTTCAGACGAACACTGTAAACTCAAAAACAAACGCCGGATATCTTGAACTAAACGTACCACTCGACCCACACAATGCCGAGAAATAGCTCCATTCTTTGTTATTGGCACCCGGTAGTCTAAATTAGTATTTTAACTTTAAAAAAATTGGTAAAATGTAGCCAACTATTAGTTATGGTGCTTTTATAGTGGTGGTGCGGAGAATGATGTGTGAAAATGGGGAAATGAGTTTTGAAGCGTTTTATTATCCCCTGTATATCTATGTATATCTCCCCTGTATAATCGTGCATATTACGTATATTTTTATTGTGTATCATGTATCTATGTGATGTCCAATTAAATCTATGTGCGTATATACACAATATATACATGTGACATTTTTCAGGTGACAATATACATTGTCATAGTGACATTTTTCAGGTCAATTTTAACTCTGAATTTTGATTCCAAACCAGTACAACTCACCTCAAATCTTCCACATATTTTGTAAATAGACACATCCAAGTGCTTCTAATAAGTTCCAACTACGTACACTATAAAGATAATGGAAAAAAGTATTTTTAGATAAAAAAGAAAAAGTAGAATCAATTTTAAATAGAAATGGGCTGAAGGAACTTTTCGGCGGCCTGCCAAATTTTTCCCCCTTCAGGAAACGAGCAATTTGCAGGATTTCGCTTAGCCTGAGGGTGGTCTTTAATTTTTGCCCCTCAAATTGGTGCAAAATTCTGCCTTGTGAATTTTTTAACTGAGCTGGAGTTCGAACCCACAACCTTGAGGTATTAGGCGAACGGTAAAACTTCAAGACCACCAATTTGAAGGACAAAAATTAAAGATCACCTCAAATGAAGGCCAATCCGCGCAAAAAAACATATCAGAAAACTACCTTATTTTAAGCACAAATGATATCGTGTAGCAATTAAAAAATGCAAATCTTAAACGAAGGTTATACATAAATTTTGGACCAGCAGCTCTATAGATTTGGAATTGGTAAATTTATCACTTCGATATTTTATGAACGCATGTTAGCCGATTTTCTTTTTGGATATTTCTAAACGAATAGTAGCCGATTTTGTCTATTTCCTTCTTTCTTTAATTAAATAAAGCACTTATTATCCTAAATGACAATTATTAATTTTAAGGAATCTTTTAAATTTTGGTGAGAGAGGGGAATGCTTTTGGAATAACTAGTTTAGTGTACGCGCTTTGCGCGTGACCAAAACACGTACCTCATTTAACAACAAACACACAATAAAATAAAATAAAATGGACTCAGCTATGAACTTCATTATTAATCATTTGCTAAATTGCTCGTAGCTAATTTTTTTTTGATAATTCGTTACTAAGTAGTCGCTAAATAGAATTAGCGACGAATTTTACTATTTAACGTTCCATCAATAATTCTCATTTATTTAGTAGTGAAATAACTTAATATATAAAAGAATATTGAGATTTTTCATTTGTTAGAATAAGTGTAACAAAAAAAATAATGACAATTCATTTAGAATATATTTTGTTTTATACTATTTCATCCTTGTTACTTTAAATTTGCATTTTACAAATTTGACATTTAACATTATACTACAATCAAATTTGCTTAATTTCTAGTTTCTTTCACCACTAATATTTTTTGTTATTTAACAAATCTATATACTTAAGAATTTTGTCAATTTGACATATAAATTTACTAATCTGAGGAATTTGAAAAAGAATAAAATTGAATTCAGAGACGAATTTTATTATTTAGCTACAGAATTTGTCCAGTCGCTAATTTCTAATTTTTCGTAGTGATTTTACAAGGGTGCTAAAATTTGTGAGCCTATTCTATTTAACAATAGTAATCACACGGGCATCTACAAAGGAATTGTCATACTTGATTCCACACACATATAATGCAACACAAATAGGATAAAATTCTAAAATAAAATATTGGTAAAAAAACATAAATTCAAGTAACACATACGTTTAACTCCGATTTTGATTAACCCATAAATTCAAGTAACACACACATTTCATAAGAATGTCTTAATCAATTTTGAATACAAACAAATATAGTTTGTCGCTGATTTAGCAAAATTTTTAATGAACTATTACCACCATCATTCACAAAAGATCTCTAACTTTGGAATAAAACTTTCTTTCAGAAGAACTGACAACAATTTTGTTGTACAATCAACTTTCTAAACGTGGAACAATTCTTATTGGAAACAATAAGTTGTTATTGAATGTTACTTACTCTTCCAAGGCATGATGCTACTTCGAACGGACGACTGTTTTCCTTCATTGTTTGATGCTTTCTTCATGTCTGAAGTCTGGATTTTTGAGTTAGATACATGAAATTGATTATTAAGAGAAAATTCAAGTGATTAAAGAAATTAAATTACCTGTAAAGTGGATATTTCAGTAATAAATACGGCTTGTCCAAAGTGTTTAAATATAGATTTTTCAATACGAAAATATAAACGATGAAAGACCATCACTTTTTGATATGTACTTCATCGTTTCAACAAATATTATTATATTACATGAAAGAATTCAGGTGAAGTATATATCTTTAGGTACAATAGGAAAAGTAAAGATATCTTCTTTGAATTCAATTTTGATAATCAATTAACACATTTTAGACTTATAACATGTCCTAAACAAAACAAAAATTATGGCTACAAAGCGTTTAAAAATTAGATGTATTAGTGATTTCTAGTCGAGCTAAGTCGATCATGAAATCAACGCATATATAATAATCAATTACATTACTTTCTTCGAGCGAGCGGTCTTTCTATCTTTTTGGGTTGCATTTAAATAAATCATGAATCATCACAGAGTTGATGAATTATGCCGATGAATGCATTTTAACATAAATGAAAAATCACATTATTAGAAAATAAATAAATTTAGATAAATATACAACCATGTTTGTAACGACCCATTTGGTCCTTATAGTGCTTTTGACCATTTACCCCGTTTACCCTTCCCCGAGTCCTGTTAGTATGATTTTGATCTGCAGGGATGGGTGGCTCGGTTCCCGAGGTAATCGGGCGAGTTTTATGGTGACTTATGAGAATTATAACCTTAAAGTGAAAAACGGTTGATCAATAGTTCACTTTTGGACAAGCGGACCTTTTTTGAAAATTCGTAGATTTCAACAAGTCCGGAGGGCCGATTATCACTTGGTGGGATGTTCAACTTGGTTCTCGAGGCACTCGGGATCGTGTTGGGTTATTGGTTGGAAAGACGGCCTTTGGCCATTGAGTGCTGGCCCAGTCAAATAGACTTCCGTTCGGAATTTCGAGACCACGAGTAAGTCCGTAGCGCGTTTTTATGTATGTTTACATGTCTGGTTTTCCTCTGGGAGGTCTTGGGTGATTGTTGGGTTTTGGGAAGAGTTGGTGAAAACCAGCAGTTTGTTGGTGTCTGATACCTCGTTGGGGCGAGGCTTTGTGCGCCACAACAGACCAGCCTCGATGAGTCCTGGTCCGCTGGCGCGTGTTGATTGGATTCGTGAGAATCCGCTCCAGCGGGCAGAGCTTCGCTGGAGCGGACGTGACATGGCGTTTAGTGGATTGCGGGAGCGGATCCTTTTCTGCCGCGGCGGAAAACGCCGAAACAGATTCTATTTAATGCTAAGTAATGCTAAGTGAAACCCTTTCATTTCCCATTCCAAATATTATTTCTCGTAGGTATCTCCAAGGCGATTTGAAGAGGTTCTAGGTGGATTCTTCTTGGGGTAAGTCTTTCTAACCTTGATTTTCTTTATTTACCTTTCCTAAGCTTAATTCTATGGTAGAAAATCTAGAGAGCAAAAGGAAGAAGATGGGCTTTGACCTTTACTTTATTATTTGAAATTTAGTCTTCCAATGTGAGTTAATTGATGGATTTAACTAATCTAAGCATGAAATTTGATGAAATAGTAACCAATTGGCTTGAATCTTCCATTCTAGTTGAGAAATTGAAAGATTGAAAGTTGGGTTTTATACCCAAATTGGGTTTTTTGCTTGAATGACGAAATTGATCAATATTTGAGATAATTTAGCAATTGGGGAGTAGAATTGAACTTCTAGAACATTGGGTTACTATTCTATCTTTGAAATACCCGTTTTATCCCTGTGGGTCCATTTTCCATCTTTTACTTAGTTGAGTTTGATTCAAGCGAATGTATAGCAATATGGGTATCGTTTTTTCTCGTTTCAAACTTTGAATTAGATATGTCTAGACTTTGAGTATTTTGAGGCTCTTCGGAAGGGCAAGGCTCAGATCTGATTGTTCGTGGCTCCAGCTCGGAAGCAAGGTGGATTACGACTTACCTTTCGGTTAGACTTCAGCTAGCGAAGCATATGTAGAAGTTAGTTATTAATGGAGAAAGCATATTACGCCTTCGGGTAGGAAGTTGGGATGAATATTCTTAGGTTGATATTGTTGATGACTTTGTGGGCTGGTCGCCTCATTTATTGTGGTTTGGCTTGTTGCCAGTTGTGTGTGATTGGGACTTGATATTGTAACATCCCGTAAATTTGAGTTAAGTATGAATATGAAAAATTGGGGTTTAGATGTCATTTTAGCTATGTGAATTCATTTGGGATGAATTCGGGTGATAATTAATCATTTTGAAGTCAAACCAAAAAGTGAAGTTCTTAAAAGCTTCTAAATTCGTCCAAATCTGGAGGACTTCTTACTATTTCCCCTTTTTCGGATAGTGGCATTGAGAATATGAGAAAACTCAAAACATAAAAGTTATAGATCTTTGGAATACCTTTCCAACGGTAAGTCGCCCAGCTCCATCAGAGCTCTGTGTTAGAAGTTATGCCTATTTTACTGAATATCACCAGTGTAGTGTAAAATTAGGCGTGCACGCCGCCCTGCGCGTCTGCCTGAAGCGATTTTTCCCGAATTTTATGATAGCCTAACATTGTTATATTCATTGTCACTTCGTTTTGGCAAACTTTTTGAGAGGAAACAACCTTAAAACTTCCCCAAAACATATAAGGTAAGTTCTTGATCAATTCCCATCATTACTTCATCAATCTAATATCAAATTAACCTTAGTTCATCTCTCCAAACCTCAAATTCTTGAAAACTCAAGAAAGGATAAGAAGGAGTGTGTAGAACTTTATCTAAAAGGTATGAAATTCGGTTTCCCTGATTTAATTAATGACTTTTAGGCTAGCATAGATTATACTACGCGATTAGAATCCACTAATGATTCCCGCAAGGTTCAAGAACATGTTTGTAGGCTTGAAAAACCCTAGTTTTCAAAACGTAAAGAAAGTTCGTAGAAACGAATAAAGCTTTAATCTTTCTCATCTAAATCCATTGTAGATTTATTGTTGAACCCTGGGAATTCCGTTTTTACTAGATTTTAGCGGGATTCGAGGATATCTTTTTGAAAACCTTCTTTGGACATATGTCTCTTTTAAAAATCCTTTTTGACTATGAAGGGGATTTGTATGTCTCTTTTTGAATATACTATTTCGAACAATTTTTATGAACTCTTTGGTTGTGGTTTGTGTGCGTGAGGGACAAGCTCACATTAAACCTTGTTTGTACTATATTACATTTACATATTCATGATTATTTTCCTCTCTAAATGATGATTGAAAATTGAGACATAAAGCTTTGGATTTGAACATGAATTACCCCATAAGGGATGCTTAAACTTGATTTCGGAAAGGCTTGGATATTTCATGTGTTTCGCTTTATGAACGGATTGTGTTGAACTTGAAATGTATATGATGACTTGAACTTGGTTTCTGAACCCATTAATGATTTGAGATACCCTTATTAATGGGATGATGAACGTAATCCATAATGAGTGATTCGACTTCTATGCTATGATTGTGATTCGGCTATTATGCCATGATTTCTATTGTTTGTGTTTTGCCTAACTACTGGGGAGGAAGGGTAGTCACTATGGATCCTAGTGGGGTTTGCCTAGACATTCGAGAGGAACAGTGGCCATTGAGGGTTCATAACCCCGATATGATTTTGCCTAGCTATTCGGGAGGAAGGATAGACGTCGAGGGTGACAAACCCTGACGTGGTGCTTCTATGCAGTTTAGGGAACCTTAAAGGGTCATCCCTTCGTTATATTGACTTGGGCCTGTATTGACATGTGTTATACTTTCGTTGCCTGTGACTGGCTTGTTGATGATCTTGAGTTCATGATTGAAAGACTGAAATGTGATAAACGACATAATGAGTTGAAATTGATTTATTTCTTCTTTAACGGTTTTCATTAATGGTGTTACTAAGTTTGATGATTTATGCTATCTCTGAATTTCAAACTGCTTTTATTGACATTATTTTACCGATCCTTATTATATTATTTTGTTATATTAACTATTGTCCCGGAGACACTCACTGAGTAGGCAGTACTGGTTGAGTGTCTCCGGGACAATGTATGTCTCTTTTTGAATGAAGGTGATTTGTATGTCTCTTTTTGAATATACTCTTTCGAACAATTTTTATGAACTCTTTGGTTGTGGTTTGTGTGCGTGAGGGACAAGCTCACATTAAACCTTGTTTGTACTATATTACATATATATATATATATATATATATATATATATATATATATATATATATATATATATTCATGATTATTTTCCTCTCTAAATGATGATTGAAAATTGAGATATTAAGCTTTGGATTTGAACATGAATTACCCCATAAGGGATGCTTAAACTTGATTTCGGAAAGGCTTGGATATTTCATGTGTTTCGCTTTATGAACGGATTGTGTTGAACTTGAAATATATATAATGACTTGAACTTGGTTTCTAAACCCATTAATGATTCGAGATACCCCTATTAATGGGATGATGAATGTTGACACCCAATTTTGCCTCTCCTTTATTCCAATTGATAAATCAATATCTTATTTTACCCTTACTTTATTATAATATTAATATTGTTAAGTATCAATACGTCGTACATCGCTACTTACTTATTATGTATAACTTAGATAATATTTTTACTCTATTATTATTTTGCTCATATTTTATATATTAACGCTAATTATGGAATTTATTATTATCATTATTATTATTGTTATTACTACATAATATATTTGATCTAATTTAGAAGCCCATACTTTAAATTCATTAACTCCACTAGCCCACATTTTCGGACCAACAGACCAACCCATATATTAAACAGCCCAAACGACCAGCCCAACATTACCCGACCCGACCAGCCCACTACCTAAACTACCCGACCCGGCCCTGTGCGTCTTCTACAATGAAAAGGAAAAGGAAACCTAATCCCTTCAGCCGCACACACTCTCCCTCTCTCTACCCTACTCTCTCTCTCCCTTCCTCTATTTTTAGCCAAAACCTCAACCCCTTTAACCTTATACAGACTTTGCCTCCCCATTTCCACATAAAAAACGTCCCCATATCTGCTTGCTCTGTCGTTGACAGAGAAAGGACCTTCCATTTCCTCGGTTCAAACACAACAGATTCTTCAACACCAGAAGAAATCGACCCTTTTGAGGAAATCTGACCAAATCACGTGGATGGGCTACAAGATCGTCCAAAACCCCTCCAACGTTCGAATTTCAAAACAAGTTTGACTAGATTTTGGAACTTTAAGTTTCAACATCCCACCCAAAAACAAAAAACCCTAGTCTTAGTCTGATATAAAAAGGCATCGATACTTTACTACAAAGGGGGGATTTTTGGAGTTTTGGGCCTCCATTAAACAATCTGAAAATCCTTAGCGTTTCTTCTTCCTCTACGGTTTTTCATCGTTGGATTATCACTCTAAACCTTAAAATTGTTTGAACTCTTTACTCTGCCTCGGTAGGCTTTAACCGCGACAGAGATTTTCGAGCTTATTTGTGGGGGTTCGGATCTATTCGGAACAGGAGAGTAGATTCGAGGCCCGACGCCCCGTTCACTGCACTCACAAAAGGTCGGTGAACATTAAACTTCAATATTTCCTCTGTTTTCTTTCACTGGTAATGCAAAATGAATCTGCCCATTTGAAATAAAAGCGTGAATTAGAGTTTCTCTTTTCTAGTGTAAAATCATGTCTTCGGAGCATATTACTGTTGTATGTTTGATGCTTGTGTTGATATTTTGACATCTGTTGTGTTGATGTCGAGCATTTCCCTTGTCGATACTTGTGTCGTGTTATGAAGTTCAAGGTCTATTTAATCATGTTCTATTTGCCTTTGTCTCTTGTTAACAAGCTGCGTAAATTCATTAGACGTACATGTCGGGATGTTGATCATACTAGTTAGTTGATATGCCCCCTTGTGGTTGAGAACTAAAATCGGATTTACAGCTTCCCTTGTCTTCTTTAAAGGTTGGCACAGAACCATCTCTATAATTGTCTTTCATCCGTAAGTTCAAGTTCTTTTTAGTCAATGCTAATATGAAACAGTGGCAGTGAGTATTGACTATCTGTTCTTCTGTAATTTAGATGTTGCTACTGCACATAGTAACTTACTGAGGATTGTCTTTTTTAGCATAGGTTCTTAAAACTGGAAATAAAATTTCATCCCTCTATGTCCTTCACTTCTTCAAGTGTGTTTGGGTTGCACAAGTGCTATTTCCATGTCACAGATATAGATCTAATTTGCTATAACTTGTATTAAGGATGGTTAAATCACATACCTAGTATTACTTAGATTCCGGATAGTTGGAAGTTCAGCATCTAAACATTTAGATGAAGTATTATAGCATTTATGTATCTATGCATACAGTCTTATTCCCATACAGATGCATCTAGGGTTGTGCCACAATTTAAAATATCTGCTGGTGGTGGAATGGTTCGACACAACTTGTAATTTAAAGAGTCTAATAATGACTCCTTAGTCAGAATATAGAATACTTCAGAAATATGCAAACCCATAGTGGCTAGGAGACAAGATATCTTCTGACTTTCATTTTGTTTGTACGAATTGGTCTATTTCACATTTGAAGTCACAATTCATTTGCATCGTTGTTAGTATCATGCTCGGCATTATCGTTTACCTTTAATTAGTTATGTATTCCAATAGAATTGTTAGATGACATCACTAATCTTTATCTTTTTTTTTGTTTTTACATGTACACATCGGAGAAAATGGAGTCCCAATCCGGGACTCGCTCAAAACGGAGTTTCAAATTGGAACTCGGTATTAATACATTACCCATGCATGGAGTCGGCATGTTCCTTAAATCCCACAGCAAGAAAACAATGAAATTCGCTTGAGGCTCGCCCATGGCGATCCCCTTTTCTCTTTTTTTTTTTTTTTTTTTTTTTAATTTTCAACTCTTTACTCCGTTTACTATTTTGTTTGAATGTGTGCCTTGAATGATTTCGTTGGGTGCGTGTTTGATATTCTTGATACATGATATAATGGTTTAGGATTAGCATGCGACTAACTTCTAAATGTATAATTTAGCCAATCGAGTTTACTAAAAAAAATATATTATTAAGTCCGACTCCAAAACCATTCACATAAACATAATTTTTAACGTCACAAATTTTACACTAACGTTAGTTTATTTTGAGAGATAATAAGGCAAACTAGTCCCGTGGATAACTTCTTCACGTTAGCTCTTTTCAACACTTGAAACATGTATTTGTTGAAACAACCTTTGCATAGTCTATATTGAACTAATAGTCTTTCATAAGTCTTACTTTTAAATAGCATTTAGAGCCTTCTTTCATACAAATTATTATATTTTTACAAGTCTTATTTTAATAACATTATTACATTTTCCTTTAAAACTTTAGCAATATTTACAAGTCATTTTTCTAAATTTTAAATATTATATTTGCATTTTAGCCTAATTAATTGTAAGTCCGGTCGGTTAACCATTGTTAATGGATCTTAAAGGGTGCCTAATACCTTCCCTTTAAGTTAGTTGAACCCTTACCTAGAATTTTTGTTTCGTAGACTTTAAAATAAAATCAACTTTAGATAATTACTTTAATTAACTTTAGGTGCCCTAATTCACCATAAATAATTAGGTGGCGACTCCTAACTTTAAATAACACCGGAATTACCGGAATGTTATAAACTGTTTTGACTTCGGTTAAAATAGGGTATAACAATGAACGTAATCCATAATGAGTGATTCGAGTTCTATGCTATGATTGTGATTCGGCTATTATGCCATGATTTCTATTGTTTGGGTTTTGCCTAGTTACTGGGGAGGAAGGATAGTCACTATGGATCCTAGTGGGGTTTGCCTAGACATTCGAGAGGAACAGTGGCCATTGAGGGTTCATAACCCTGATATGATTTTGCCTAACTATTCGGGAGGAAGGATAGACGGCGAGGGTGACAAACCCTGACGTGGTGCTTCTATGCAGTTTAGGGAACCTTAAAGGGTCATCCCTTTGTTATATTGACTTGGGCCTGTATTGACATGTGTTATACTTTCGTTGCCTATGACTGGCTTGTTGATGATCTTGAGTTCATGATTGAAAGACTTAAATGTGATAAACGACATAATGAGTTGAAATTGATTTATTTCTTCTTTAACGGTTTTCATTAATTGTGTTACTAAGTTTGATGATTTATGCTATCTATGAATTTCAAACTGCTTTATTGATACTATTTTACCAATCCTTATTATATTATTTTGTTATATTAACTATTGTCCCGGAGACACTTAGCGAGTAGTCAGTACTGAGTAGCCAGTACTCCAGCATACTACTGTTATTTTTTATGGTGTGTTAGGTAACGTTGAGGAGCAAGTTTGTGTTACTCGCGCAGATTAGGAGAGCTTGCTATTTTTTGGATTATCTGGTGACCCACATGCTTGTTCGTGGGACACCATCCTATCTTACTTATTGTCTTAGTTTTCAAGCTGCGCCCCGAAGTTAGACTATGTTCTATTTATGTGTCTTGACCCAATTGGAGGGTCACGACGGGCACCCGAAGCTAACCTGCCGAGCACCACAAACATACATGCATCTCATAATCATACCTAAGTGAGCCATAATACTAACCATCAGATGTCATAAACCATAAGGGACACAAGCCCAAAAGATTTATATATATATATATATATATATATATATATATATATATATATATATATATATATATATATATATATATATATATCATCAAACTGTGCCCAGGTATACCAGCCGATAAGGATGCCAAAATAATGTGACGAAATATGGACTAAGAAGGTCATAGGACAACTAACTGAACACAACCGTCTACGAGCTTCTAAATAAAATGCATGACATAAGAAGGCCGGGACAGGACCCCGCCATGCCTATATGCATATACACAAGAGAATAGTACCAGCTAAACTGCCGCTCCGGGACTAAAGGTGTTAACCGGTTCCAACCGGAACCGGACCGGTAACCGGTTAGGGAACCGGCCGGTTCCGGTTTGGTTCCCTAACCGGTTAAAAAACCGGAACCGCTTAACCGGTTCCGGTTTACCGGTTTGAAACTCCAAACCAGAATCGTTTGGAGTGGTTAAAACCTTTTTTTTTATTTTTTGTATTATATATATATATTATAGTATTTATTAGTATATTGTAGGTATATTTACATATGTTATACAACTTTATAATTAAAGTTTAAATATTTACTGACTAACAGGCTAACAACAAGTCAGCAATACAGAATAGTGCTTTTCGTATACATATATATGTATAACTTACATATACTTATATACTATATATACTTATATATATGTATAACTTAATATATATACTATATATATGTATAACTTAATATATATACTATATATATGTATATATATGTACTATATACTATATATACTTATATATAGGTATAACTTAATATATATACTATATATATATATATACTATATATACTTAATATATATACTATATATATTTATATACTATATATACTATATATATATAGTATATATACTTATATATGTGTATAACTTAATATATATACTATATATACTTATATACTATATACTATATATACTTAATATATATACTATATATATTTATATACTATATATACTATATATACTTACTATATATATTTATATACTATGTATAACTTAATATATATACTATATATACTTATATATATGTACTATATACTATATATACTTACTTATATACTATATATACTTATATACTATATATACTATTTTTTCTATATATACTATATATACTTATATATGTTTAAGTATACTATATAACTTAATATACTTATAAGTATATTCTTAGTATATTTTAGGTATATTCCTAACTTAATAAAAGTAAAAATATGAACACAAGTAAATAGAAGAAAGCTCAATGAGCCATATATTTTATTCATTCTTGGATAACATTTATTTGCAAGTTGTATTTTTTTTTAACTTGCAAATAATACATGAGTTGTACAAAAATAGTAGAATAATAAAATCACCAATTTTGAACCATTTCGTTAATTTCCCCCACATCATATTCGGTCATGGAAATATCTTCAAAGTCTTCCATTTGGTCCGGTCCACTAGCTATCAAATCTTCAATTTCTTCCTCTTCGCCTTGCTCCGCTTCTGAGTTTTGGTTGCGTCGCTCCGATCTAATCCAATATCGAATGCACACTAGTACTTGGAAGCTAAAGCCGGATAATGAATGTCTATGGTCTCCAATTTGCTGTCTTCCTTGGCTAAATGCGCTCTCCGAAGCCACGGTTGATACTTGAACCGTAAGGATATCTCGAGCCATTCTTGAAAGTACCAGATAGCTTCCTTGTACTTCTTCCACCATGCTAAGACGTCCACCTCATCCAGTTGGTTGATATCCACATTTGGCTGCATCAAATAAAAGTTATATTCATCAAAGTTTGCAGTAGAAGAAGAAGTTGGCTGTGAATGTAAAACTTTTAAACCCGACAAGCCCTTTTTGCTACTCTGAGAAGTAGTAGGGCGTGGAGCAACGGGTGTAGCACGTTCTTCCAAACTAGAATAATGAGTAAAAACTTTTCTAAACTCATCATCAATAGCGAGATCGGCTTCAGCTAAAGATGGTTGAACTCCCTCTTCAATTTCTAAAAATGTATAAATTTGACTAACCAAATTTTTAGTATAAGACACTTTTAAACAAGGATTTAAAAGGGAACCCAATATAAATAAAGTTGGGATGGGAAAAAAATACTTCTTAAATTTGATTATCATTTCAAAAATAGCCACTTGATAATCGGGTTTATATTTATACTCTTGTAAAACTCTAGCTATTTCCGCTAAGTAGGCTAAAATTCCGGTTACCGTGGGATAGAATTGTCTAGAAAAAGCAAGAGTTGCATTATAAAAATTTTCTAAGAGTTCAATACATTCTTTAACATCTTCCCAATGCCTAAAAGTTAACCAATCCTCACTATCAGTATTATATTTGTTGTGAACTTGTTGTATGGGAATCCTATACTCATATGCTTGTTGTAGCATAATGTAAGTGTAGTTCCACCTAGTCTCAATTTCTACTTGAATTTTCCTAGGTCTAAGGTTATTTTCCACACAAGCATTCTTAAAATCTCTAATTCCTCCCCTATTAGCATTACAAAAAAGAAACGCAACAACATTTCTAACTTTTTGAACAGAATCATCAAAATGCACAAGACCATCTTTAACAATTAAATTTAAAATGTGACAACTACATCTTACATGAAAAATATTTCTTAGAGGAGGGTTTATTTCTCTTTTTAAAAGACCAATTGCCTTTGTATTATTAGAAGCATTATCTAAAGCAATACAAAGTGTTTTTCTATAAATGTTAAAAAATCTCATAATAGTAGACATTGAATCGGCTAAAATTTTTCCATCGTGACGACCTTTTACTTCGTCATATAAAAAAGCTATAATTGTTTTTTGCATAACCCAGTTGTCATCAACCCAATGACATGTAATAGCAAAAAAATCTAAATGGTTAATACTAAGACCCAAATCAGCGGTAAGACAAACATTACAATTTAAAGAATTAAATACATGGCACAAATAAAATCTATATTTTTTAAACAAATCTATAACATCGGCTCTACAAGTACTTCTAGGAATACCCTCAAATAACGGGTTATAACAACGTTGAATGTAAGTAACAAATCCCAAACCCGAGGGAAAGGAAAATGGTAAACAATCATAAGCTACCATTTTAGCTATTTCTACGCGTTCTTTTTTCTTGTCATACTTAAAATTTCTACCGGTTCGTGGGTCTATCGTCATTTGAATCCCCCCCCCCCCCCCCCCCACATTTGAACCCGTTTGCTCTCCCCAAATATCCATATGTTTGGTTCTCATATGACCATTTAGTGTACCCGTTCCACTATCCTTACCAGTTCCTTGCTTAAAACTAAATACTTGTCCACATAGGGTACACGTAGCTGTTTGGTTTTCCCTATTCTTAGTCATAAATTTCCAAACTTTAGCTGTTGGCTTACGAGTTCTAGGCGGTTTGTCTTGTGTATGTGATTGTGCAGGACATGTATCTCCTATGGGATTTTCGGGGGGTTGTGTTTCATCATCATCATCTAAGTCTTCATCAAAAGTGTCGGTAAAATGTTGTTGCATTGCCTCATGACCTAAAAGTGAATTATTTCCACCAACATCAATACCTAAATTAGGTGTTTCTTCCACAAATGTTTCCTCATTAAGCGCACCCCTAACAATACGACTACTACTACCGGCATCACGTCTTAATCTCTTTGACATTATTAAATAGAACTAATTTAAATCACAATCAAATAAATCACAAGAAAATAAATTACAACAAATTAAATTGCTAGAATTAAATTGCGGAAATTAAATTGCGAAAAATAAATTGCTAGAACTAAATTGCGAAAAATAAAGATAGAGTTGGAACGAAGGTACCAAATTGCCGGATTAATTTCCAACAAAGTGAAGGCGGCTAGAATTGCAAATCCACCAAAGCTACTTCGGATTGTTGCAAAATCACCAACTCCACCAACAATATTATAATTGAAAAATTAATAATTGAAAGTTGAAACTATAATAAGACTTTGTGGCTAATTATTGCAAAGTAACTATAATTGAGAGATTGAGATTTGAGAGAAAGATGAAGAAGAGTGAATTGGTGTGAATTAAAATGAAAATGAAGAAGGGTTTATATAGGGGTGGGGGATGGGTTAAAGTGTTAAAAAAAAAAAAAATTGGGGGCCAAAAATTAAGAAAATGACCGTTTGGCAACGACCATTTTTGCAAATGGACCGTTGCCAACGGTCCATTAATAACGCACAGGCGGGCGACCCAACGACTCTTTCCTTTTTTTTTTTTTTTTTTTTTTTAATTTTCACCGGTTAAACCTGTTTAACCGGTCAGGTTCCGGTTTCCAAAATATCGGAACCGGACCGATAAACTATTACACGGCGGTTTAACCGGTCCGGTTACCTGTTAAAACTGGTTAACCTGAACCGGTTGCCACGTTTATCCGGGACAAATAGAGCGCTCCTGTACACTCGCTGATGAAACAGCCTGGGGGTCTAGTCCGTCTCCCTGTCTACCTGCAGGCATGAACGCAGCGTCCACAAGCAAAAGGACGTCAGTACAAATAATGTAACAAGTATGTAAGGCATGAGTAACAACAAAGTGAAAGTATGAAGATAACATAGGATAAAAGAGATCAACCTGTACCTCTGAATGCCTCTTAAGGCGGATGTCATACATGCTTAGCTTTAAAAAAAAACATTTTCATACATATATATATAATACCGTATCTGGCCATAGAGGCTCGGTAATATCATCATCATCCCGCATCCGGGGTAACCCGTATCCAACTATAGGTCCGACTATAGCGCGGCTCGATGTTAGAAAATACATACATATATATATATATATATATATATAAAACATGCATGAGATCCCAAAGAAAAGCTATGACTCTATCAGAATGACGTAAGGTCGGTAACCACTACTAAAAAACTGGCAAAATTCGACGGACAGCGTCGCTTTGAAAAACCGACGGAAAACCGACTCAGTGCGTCGGTTTTGTGTATTTCTATTTTGTTTTATTTTTTTAATTAAAAAACCGACGGACAACGTCGGTTTTTTCCGCAAAATTTTGAAATTATATATCCGCAAAAAAAAACCGACTTCCCACGTCGATTTTATTAAAAAAATAAATAATAATTAATATAAAACCGACGGACGACATCGGTTTTATTTTTAAAAATATTTTAAATAATATGCAATTCAATTTGTTTTAAAAAAAAATAGTAAACAATTTTTTTTTAGGAAACTGACGGACAGGGTCGGTTTCCTATTTTTTATTTTTAATTTTTGGGTCAAATCTGGTCAAACGTGTGGGAAAAACCAACGGACAGGTTCGGTTTTGTCCGTCGTTTTTTCCTTAAAAACATTCCAGACGGGTTTTCATACCCATTTCTTCTCCTCTTCCCAATTAAACTCCCATTCCCCTCAAACCCTAGCTACCCGCCGCCCCCCTCCCCTCCGCCCAGCCCCGCCGCCCATTTCCCCACCGCCCAGCGCCGCCGCCTGCGCAGCCTGTCCCCACCAACCCCAGACCCGTTTTGAAGTTAATTAATTGAGGTTAGTTTCTCTTAAATTAGGGCTTTTAAAATTCTTTCAATTTTAGTTTTATTTGTAGATTTTAGGCCTAATGCTAATCAATTTAGCTTTGTTAAACATCATTTGCAATTTTATTAATGTTGAATTTGTGAAAAAAATGTAAACTTTATTTGACTAGTTTAGTTGTCATTTTTTTTTTTTTTGCTTGTGATTGTGCTATATTTCAGGTTCTTTGTCAATGTATCTGTGTTAGCTTAGTTATCATTCTTTGTAATATTATTGATGTTGAATATGTGCAAAAATGTATACTTTAATTATTTGACTAGTTTTTTTTTTTTTTTTTGTTGGATTGTGCTTTTTGTTAGAATTGCATAAGTTATTAGAGTTGTTATTGAGAATTCAAAGTTAGAATTGGTTGGGATTGTGCTTTTCAAAGTTAGAATTGTTAAGTTATAGTATTTCTATAACCTCAATACTAAAATGTAGATTTTATTTCTCTAGATTTACTTTTCAATTTTTAGAATTGGTTGGAATTGTGCTTTTCAAAGTTAGAATTATTAAGTTATAATATTTCTATAACCTCAAAACTAAAATGTAGACTTTATTTGACTATATTTACTTTTCAATTTTTAGAATTAAAGTTAGAATCCATAAGTTATTAAAGTTAGAATTGTTATTGAGAATTCAAAGTTAGAATTGGTTGGGATTGTGCTTTTCAAAGTTAGAATTGTTAAGTTATAGTATTTCTATAACCTCAATACTAAAATGTAGATTTTATTTCTCTAGATTTACTTTTCAATTTTTAGAATTGGTTGGAATTGTGCTTTTCAAAGTTAGAATTATTAAGTTATGTTAGAATTATTAAGTTATAATATTTCTATAACCTCAAAACTAAAAGGTAGACTTCATTTGACTAGATTTACTTTTCAATTTTTAGAATTAAATTTAGAATCCATAAGTTATTAAAGTTAGAATTGTTATTGAGAATTCAAAGTTAGAATTGGTTGGGATTGTGCTTTTCAAAGTTAGAATTGTTAAGTTATAGTATTTCTATAACCTCAATACTAAAATGTAGATTTTATTTCTCTAGATTTACTTTTCAATTTTTAGAATTGGTTGGAATTATGCTTTTCAAAGTTAGAATTATTAAGTTATGTTGGAATTATTAAGTTATAATATTTCTATAACCTCAAAACTAAAATGTAGACTTTATTTGACTAGATTTACTTTTCAATTTTTAGAATTAAAGTTAGAATCCATAAGTTATTAAAGTTACAATTGTTATTGAGAATTCAAAGTTAGAATTTGTTGGAATTGTGCTTTTCAAAGTTAGAATTGTTAAGTTATAGTATTTCTATAACCTCAATACTAAAATGTAGATTTTATTTCTCTAGATTTACTTTTCAATTTTTAGAATTGGTTGGAATTGTGCTTTTCAAAGTTAGAATTATTAAGTTATGTTAGAATTATTAAGTTATAATATTTCTATAACCTCAAAACTAAAATGTAGACTTTATTTGACTAGATTTACTTTTCATTTTTTAGAATTAAAGTTAGAATTCATAAGTTATTAAAGTTAGAATTGTTGTTGAGAATTCAAAGTTAGAATTGATTGTCGGTGAAAGTAGTGTGTCGCAGGAATATAGTCATGTCCAATATGATAGAGTTAATGATATGGTTAATGATGCTTTTGGCGTACAGTCTGGGTTTGAACCTGGGCAAAATTTTGAGGAACCTCCTAATGAAGAAGCAATGCGCTTCTATCAAGAATTAGAAGAGGCTAGTCGTCCACTTTAGGTAGGGAGTCAGCATTCTAAGTTGTCTGTTGCAGTTAGAATGATTAACATCAAATCAGACTGGATTGTTGCTGAAGATGCTATGGACTCAATGATTAAGCTTGTAGGGGAACTAGTTAGTCCGGAATTTGACATACCTAAAAGTTACTATGAAGCAAAGAGGTTGTGTTAAAACTAGTTAATGGTACTTTTGGTTGGACATTTAAATATTTCTGAACTTTGAAGGTCTATTTAGATCGTATTTGATGTGTTTAGATAGTGTTTGATGTGTTTTATTATTACTTAGGGTGATTTTATGTGTTGTAGCTCTTTTAGAATTAATTTGGAGCATTTTAATGCTAGTTTTGAGCTGCTTTTGGTACTGGTTTCTGTGCAGGTGTGGCTGCAGAAAATGCAGGAATTGAATGCAGGAAATTTTTCAGAAAACCGACGCAGTCCGTTGGTTTTCTGGAAATTAATTTTGGAAATTTTCCGGAAAACCGACTCAGTCCGTCGATTTTCTGGAAAATAATTTTGAAATTTTATGAAAAAATCGACGCACTGTGTCGGTTTTGTAATTAAAATAAAAAAATTTAAATAAAAAACCGACGTCGTGTGTCGGTTTTTCTATAAAATATATATTGTTTTTATATAACATAATAAATCAGAAATTAAAAAAACCGACTCTGTCCGTCGGTTTTTTTAATTTTTTTAATTTTTTAAAATTATTGTATAAAACCCGATGGACCACGTAACCGACGCAGTCCATCGGAAAAAACCGACGTGGTCCGTCGGTTTTAAAAAAGCGAGGCTATGTAAACTGACGGACCGTAAAGGGTCGGTTTTCCGTCGGTTTCATTGAAAAAATCGACGCAGTCCGTCGGTTTTTCCCGTTTTTTTAGTAGTGAACCTCCAATTATCATTATGGAACTATTATCATGGACATATCTCACCTTGATGGAACAATAACCATAAGATGAGATCAACATCAATAAAATGAGATCAATAGCCATAAAACATGATCAATAATCATAAGACAAAGATCAATAATATCATAAGAATATTAAGAGCCATAGGCTTGTAGTAATTCTAAGGATAAGGTCATTATGGATATCATTTGTATGGATTTGTAATAACAGGATCATGCCATAAGAAAGAAAAGGACATCCTTAAAATACCTTGTCGTCTCCTTAAATTATTTAACGCCTATTCTCCCGAGCTTGTAAATCTACATTCAAGGTGATTCGCACTAAGGGTAAGTCATTGAAACGCTTATAAGGTCAAACTAGATTAATTGGTAAGCTAATGAAAATCAGACAACATTTCCTTATATCTTCTACTTCCTACAGTATTCAAAACAACTCCCAAAACCACAATAAAACATCAACAATTCCATAATCAAAAGATTACATTCAAATTATACTCAATTCAATCCCAAAATTTCTTTTCATAATCAATCCATAACAACAACTTCAACACAACCCCTTATACACTTATATACGATACTTCTTTAACATCATTATTATCCCTCATAACAAGATTATGCTCAAAACATGCTAATAATTTAGCTCAAGTTAATTTACATCTCCTCTATATTCTTGTTTCTCCACAGGATTTTAACTGAAGCTACATCCTTAGTTCTCAATTTTCGAACTTGTCTGTCTAGAATGGCGATTGGAACTTCTTCGTATGATAGTTGCTTGGCAACCTGAACATCATCAATGGGAACAATTGTTGAAGGGTCTCCAATACACTTATGAAGCATCGATACATAAAAGACCGGATGAATGGACTCCAAGTCCGAGGGAAGATCTATTTCATAGGCCATCTGGCCCACTCGACGTACAATCCTGTAAGGCCTAATATATCGAGGACTAATTTTGCCTTTCTTTCTTACCAAAAATCAAAATGCATTTAATAGGCGATACTTTCAAGAATACCCAGTCGTCAACTTGAAACTCTAAGTCTCGGCGGCGATTATCTGCATACGATTTTTGACGACTCTGAGCTGCCAATAGCCGATCTTGAATAAGGTTGACCTTTTCTACTACTTGCTGAATCAAATAAGGTCCTATTAATTTAATCTCCCCCACTTCGAACCATCCAATTGTTGACCTGCACTTCCACCCATATATAGCTTCATACGGGGCCATCTGAATACTGAAATGATAAATGTTATTATACGCGAACTCTATAAGCGGTAAAAGATCATCCCAGCTTCCTATGAAGTCTAGTTCACATGCTCGTAGCATGTTTCGAGAGTCTGAATAGCCTTTCCATCAGTCTCGGGGTTAAATGCCGTGCTAAGATTTACCTGAGTCCCCAAACCCTTCTGGAAAGACCTCCAGAAATTAGCTGTAAACTGCGCACCCCTGTCGGAGATGATAGTTAACGGAACACCATGAAGTTATACTATCTCCTTTATATAAAGCTTCGCATAATCGTTGACTGAGTAAGTAGTCCTGACAGGTAGAAAATGGGCTAATTTTGTAAGCTTGTCCATAATCACCCATATTGAGTCAAACTTACATTGAGAATGGGGCAAGCCTGGAATGAAATCCATGTTAATTATTTCCACTTCCAAGTCGGGATATCCGTAGCCTGTGATAGTCTGCCAAGCTTCTGATGCTCAATCTTCACCTGCTGACAGTTAGGACACTGGGCTACGAACTCTGCTATGTCTTTCTTCATTCATTCGTACCAATTAACTTCCTTAATATCATGATGCGTATTTGTTGTCCCCGGAAGAATAGAATAACAGGAGTAATGAGCCTCTTCTATAATCTGACGACGCAGTCCTGTAATATTATGAACACATAGTCTGCCTCGATATATGAGAACTCCATCTTCAGCTATCTCAAATGGTGAATTCTTCTTCTGAGGATATGTATCTTTGTAATGAAATAGCATTGGATCTTCGTACTAGCGCTCTTTCACCTCAGCTACTAAAGATGGAACTGTCGCATCATGAATAGTAATTCCCGTATTGCTCGAGTCCAATAATCGAACTCCGAGGCTTGCTAACTACTGAAGCTCATGAACTAACTTCTTTTTCTCTGGCTGGGCATTACATATACTACCTATGGACTTGCGGCTAAGAGCATTGGCTACTGCGTTCGCCTTCCCAGGATGGTACAAAATGCTAATATCATAATCTTTTAATAACTCTAACTATCGTCTTTGCCATAAATTCAGCTCCTTCTGCTTGAAAATATACTGGAGACTCTTATGGTCGGTGTAGTTATCCACATGAATACCATACAAGTAATGCCTCCATATTTTCAATGCATGAATCACCACAACTAACTCTAGATCATGTATTGGATAGTTTTTCTTATGCTTTCTTAATTGCCCCGAAGCGTAAGCTATAACTTTACTGTGCTACATTAACACATAACTTAACCCAACACTTGAAGCATCACAATAGATAATATAGCCTTTCGATCCCTCCGGGAGTGTCACGATCGGGGTTGAAGTCAATCTGTTTTTCAACTCCTGAATACTACGCCTACAAGTATCCGTCCACTGGAACTTAGCTGATTTCTGAGTCAGCTTCGTTAGTGGTGCGGAAATAGCAAAAAACCCCTCTAAAAATCACCTATAATAACCTGCTAAGCCCAGAATACTGCGAACTTCTGTGGGTGTTGTGGGTTTCGGCCAAGTCTTTACTGCTTCAATCTTCTGCGTATCCACCCGGATACCGTCAGCTGAAATTATATGCCTCAGAAAAGTCACAGAATTCGACCCAAACTCACATTTAGAGAACTTTGCATACAACTTCCGGTCTTAGAGAACTTTAAGAACAACACGTAAATGGTTTGCATGCTCTGCCTCTGATCTAGAGTGTAGCAGTATATCATCAATAAACACAATCACAAATAAGTCCAAAAAGGGTCTAAATACACTATTCATCAGATCCATAGGTACTGCCAGTGCATTCGTCAACCCAAACGACATTACACAAAACGCGAAATGTCCATATCTGGTTCTAAAAGCTGTCTTCGGAATGTCTCTCTCTAACACTCACCTGATGATACCTTAATCTCAAATCTATCTTCCAGAACTATTTAGCGCGCTACAACTGATCAAATAAATCATCAATCCCCGAAAGTGGATGCTTATTCTTTATCGTTACCCTATTCAACTGCCTATAGTCAATGCACATCTGCAAAAAGTCGTCCTTCTTTCTTACAAACAACACAGGTGCTCCCCACATCGACGAACTAGGCCTGATAAAGCCTTTCTCAAGCAAATCCTTCAGTTGCTCCTTCAAATCCCTCAATTCAGCAGGTGCCATTCTGTAAGGAGGAATAGATATTGGCTCAGTATTTGGTAGTATGTCTATGGCAAAATCAATCTCCTACTTTGGTGGGAGACCTGGTAGCTCGTTCAAAAATACATCTGGAAGTTCCTTAACAATTGGGACAGATTGAAAAGTCGGCGGCTTCACTTCTGTATCCTGAATCTGGACTAGATGATAAATGCAACCTTTAGCAATCATCTTCCTTGCCTTGATATAGGAAATAAACCTACCTCTCGGCGATGCTGTATTACCCTTCCACTCCAACACTGGCTTTCCTAGAAACTGAAATCGAATCACGTTCGTTCAGTCAATATCAGCATAACAAGAGGCCAACCAATCCATACCCGTAATAACATCGAAATCTACCATATCTAGCTCAATCAGGCCTGCCATGGTATGACAGTCACAAACTATAACCACACAACTTCTATATATCCGTCAAGCTACCACCGAATCACTAACGGGCGCAGACACTTCAAAGGTTTAATTGACTAGGGTTTCACCCCAAGCTGACTAGCAATGAACGGAGTAACATACGACAATTTCGAACTTGGATCAATCAATGCATACACATCATGAGTAGATACTTACAATATACCTGTAACAACATCGGGCGAAGACTCCAAATTCTGTCGACCAGCCAATGTGTAAATGCGGTTCTGAGGACCACTTGAGCTGGACGTTCCACCTCTGCCTCTACTGCGTCCTGCTGAAGTCTGAGAGCCGTGCCTTGAAGGGTGTACCGATGATGACGATCCAGTTGTTTATCCGATAGGCTGCACTATACCTCGACTACCCCTAAAATATACACTTACACATAATATGGCCTGGCTGGCCATAACCATAGCAAGAATCTGAGGCCAACTGGCACTGTCCAGTATGCAACTTACCACACCGAGTGCGTCGTGGTAAAGGCGGTCTCATCTGGCATGATTCACCTCTGTACTGAAAACTTGAGGTTCTGGAACTTTATCCACTTTGGCCGATCAAATCTCCGGCTTGCAAATCGCGGAGGTGTACTAGCCACTGAATGGCCTGAATGTCTAGGAAACTGCTGCCTCTGACCCCCTTTGAACTCACTAGCTGCACCAGAAGTTCTAGCCCTCTTACTCTGACTTCTATCATGCTCACGATCGACCCTCCGCTGCTGCTGACGCTCATCAAGGTTCTGAGCGTGCACCTGAATGTGAGAAATATCTATACTTTGTTGAAGTGAGGCCGTCATACAGTTATCAATCAAATGTGGCCCCAGACCACTCACAAACTGGTAAACACGGTCCTCCATTTCAGCTACCATAGCTGGAGCATATCTTGCCAATGAATTAAAAAGAAGACTATACTCACGAACACTGATATTTCCCTGTCTGAGGTTCCAGACCTTATCAGCTCGGGCCCGACTAATCTCTGGCAGTAAATAATGTCGGAGAAAAGAATATGTGAACTCCTGCCACACGGGTGGGGGTGTATTAACTCCTCTGGAAGACATCCAAGTATTGTACCAATGAATAGCCACATCCTGTAGTCTGTAAGAGGCCAACTCCACTGACTCGGTGTCTGAAGCATGCATCACCCTCAATGTCCTCAACAATCCATCTATAATGTTCTGCGGATCCTCATCTGATTTTGATCCAAAGAATTCTGGAGGGTCTAAATTAATAAAATCTCGAACTCAGACACTAATAGCCCTCTCACCCTGACCTGTACCATATTGGTGGGCCTGAGCAACTACTAACTTGGTCAACAACTAAATTTCCCCTCTTATCTCTTGGCCTGGCATCCGGTGGAGGAACTGGAGGTGCTAAAGCTAGAGCTAGGGCTCCTTTATGCTCCTGTGGAGCGCGCGGAGTGTGAAAGGATCGTGATGGAACCTCATACTGGGACTCGCCCTCCTCTATCTCTACCGGTAGTACCTGTCCATTTCTCCTACCAACCACCGACTTGCCCTTCTAAGCCGTTGAAGCTTTCCTCTTCACAGGCATTACTGAAATCATGTTGCACAGTTAGGAAAAAGGGAATCCTTATAACGTAGCTCTATTGCATGATCTATGATATAAAAGAAAGGTCAATCTTCCTAAATGTCTTGCGGCCTCCTGCTTATAAGTGTGGTGCACTGCACACCTATAAATAAGACTCTACTAGACACGACTTGTAGACAACCCTAGGATGAACTGCTCTGATACCACTTTTGTCACGACCCAACTAGAAGGCTATGACGGGCACCTAGAGCTAACCTATTGCGCACCACAAACATACATGCATCTCATAATCATACCTAAGTGGGCCATAATACTAACCATAATATGTCATAAACCGTAAGGGACACAAGCCCAATATATATATATATATATATATATATACGTGTCATCAGACTGTTCCCAGGTATGCAAGCCGATAAGGTTGCCAAAATATGGAATGAGAAGGTCATAGGACAACTAACTGAACACATCCATCTACGAGCCTCTACATAGAATGCATGACATAATAAGGACGGGATAAGAGAATAGTACCAGCTAAACTGCTGCTCCGGGACAAATGGAGTGCTCCTGTACACTCGCTAATGAAGCAGCCAAGGGGTATGGTCTCTCTCCCTGTCTACCTGCGGGCATGAACGCAACATCCACAAATAAAAGGACGTCAGTACGAATAATGTACGGAGTATGTAAGGCATGAGTAATAACATAGTGAAAGTATGAAGATAACATAAGATAAAAGAGATCAACCTGTACCTCTGGATGCCTCTTAAGGTGAATGTCATGGATTCTTATATATATATATATATATATATATATATATATATATAATACCGTACCCGGCCATATAGGCTCGGTAATATCATCATTATCTAGCGTCCGGGGCATATCGTGTCCAAAGTAATCCGCACCCAACTGCAGTGGTGTACACAATAGGTGTTGTACACGACCGACTATAGCGCAACTCAGTGTGAGAAAATACATACATATATATATAAAGCATGTATGAGAGCCCAAAGATAAGCTATGACTCTGTCGCAGTGATGTAAGGTCGGTAATCTCCAATTATCATTAGGGAATTATTATCGTGGACATATATCACCTTGAAGGTACAATAACCATAAGATGAGATCAACATCAATAAAATGAGATCAATAGCCATAAAACATGATCAATAATCATAAGACAAAGATCAATAATATCATAAGAGTATCAAGAGCCATAGGCTTGTAGTACTTCTAAAAATAGGGTCATTATGGATATCATTTGTATGGATTTGTAATAACAGGATCATGCCATAAGACAGAAAAGGACATCCTTAAAATACCTTGTCGTCTCCTTAAATTATTTAACGCCTATCCTCCCGAGCTTGTAAATCTACATTCAAGGTGATTCGCACAAGGGTAAGTCATTGAAACGCTTATAAGGTCAAACTAGATTAATTGGTAAGCTAATGAAAATCAGACAACATTTTCCTTATATCTTCTACTTCCTACAGTCTTCAAAACAACTCCCAAAACCACAAGAAAACATCAACAATTCCATAATCAAAAGATTACATTCAAATTATACTCAATTCAATCCCAAAATTTCTTTTCATAATCAATCCATAACAACAACTTCAACACAACCCCTTATACACTTATATACGATACTTCTTTAACATCATTATTATCCTTCATAGCAAGATTATTCTCAAAACATGATAATAATTTAGCTCAAGTTAATTTACAACTCAAAATATCATCAAATTTATATTTGAACTTTTCCTCCAATTGCTTCTCCTTAAATCTTAACTTAATTGCCAAATAAACTCATAAGCATGAAACTAAGATGAAATCTTATGTCAAAATTCAAGAACACTTCAACTCCAAGGTTAACCTGACAAACAGTCACCCAAGCATCTTCAATAAGAGGAGACAAGTGTAAAGCTAACGTAGAAACCCTAAACACTTTAACCTTCACCTTAATCTTTGATTTAGGCTTGGAAATATGTTTGAATGTTCTTGGAGAGTCTCTAGGACTTGGGGTTATGTCTAAAATGATTAAAATAAAGAGGGTTAGTCATACTTAAATTGTAGAAAATTCCACCGACATTGTATTATACTGGCCGTATAACATTATACGGCCAATTTGCTGGCCATATAACGTTATACGGTCCATATAATTTTGCCGTATAATACCATCTCAGTTTTCTGCTTCTTTGTTAAATATTAATATCCTTAAATACGGTCCATATCTTAAAATACGGACCATATCTCACTTATACGACCTATATACCATATTTTCCAAAAATAACTTTTGACGAACCTTTCCGCTTCGGTTCACTTATTCTCCAATCCTTTTGTAACTTACCAAACATGTATTTAAACACCTATTATCACATGTTACGCATGTCCAAACTCAGATATCCTTGAAATAAGTCCCGGTGTCCAAAATTAAGACACCAGCGTCCTACTAATCTCAATGCATAAAACTACTAGGTGCAACATTATCATCTTACAGGCTCCATAGATAGACGTTAATTATGTGGGTAGTTGTTGAAGTCATTGCGTGACTCTATGGGTGTTGCTACATTTTATAACGACATATTTATGACATACTTCCACTGATTTTATTATTTAATGGTGATCATCAGTTAGTTAGCTAGTTATAACATGTTGATATAATTGTTGAAAGGTTATCGAGAGATATTAGAATTTTATTGATTTTATAAGATGCTTCCGGTATTGTTCATAACATCGGATGCCTGTTACGCCTAGGGTGGGTTTTGGAGCATGGCAAGCTTGGTACCAGAGCCTAGGTTTAGATGTGTCCTAGGATTTGTCTATGTCTGTGAAGCAGTGTCTAATGAGGTCTTCCTTGTGCAGCCTGATAATCTGCATGATCGAAAGACTACCAGGGCATTTATATGTTTTTCTCATTCTTCTTATTCTAGATTGTGCTATAGAGCTTGAACTTTCCTTAGGATTATCCTGACGTGTTTGTTAATTCGGGCTTCATAGAAATGGCTTTAACTCGTGCGGGAGCTGCTAACCAAGGGAGTAATGGTGCTTCTAATTCATCGTCTGGGTGACGAGCCGCTAGGATCATTAATCGCACCACTTCTGAGAGTACTGCTAGGGTTGAGAACAGTAATGGAGACCAAGCACCACCGCCGTCACCACCTACTCCAGCTGCCCCTGCTGCGGGCGTGTCTGATATTGGATCGATGCAGAATGAGATCCAGATGCTTACTACTCTTGTTGCAGCCCAACAACAACGTGGGGGCGTGGATCCGACACTTGGTGGTGGGGTAAGGCTTAAGCACTTTTTGATGCTGAATCCGTCCAAGTTCTTTAGTTCACGAGAAGAAGATGATCCCCTGTACTTTATGGATGAGACATTTAAAGCTCTAAGGGCCATGGGTGCTCATGGTTCTGACCTTGTGAAATTTGCATCATATCAATTGAAAGATGTTGCTCATGCTTGGTTCGAATTATGGGAGACTGAGCGGGGTACTAATGCTCCAGTTCCTACTTGGGCTGAATTTGAGGGGGGCATTCATGGAGAGATTTCTATCTGTTAAGAAATGATTTGCTCTGTCTGCTAAGTTTGAGAAGATTGAGCAGGACACTATGTCCGTTCGTGAGTATAGTTTGAAGTTTACTCGTCTGGCAAGGTATGCAACGTATATGATTCCGACTGAAAAATACAAGTTGAGCCGCTTTGTGCGGGGGTAGTACTACGTATCGAGTATGGGTGTGCTGCTGTTGCTATGTCTCATACTTGTACATTTTCATCTTTAGTTGGGTTCGCTGAGCAACAAGAGAATTAGAAGGGTGAAGAAAGGCTAGAAAGGAAACAAACTAAGAAGGCCCGATCTACGGGTAGGTTCAGTAGTTCACAAAATCGAGGGCAAAAGAAAGGGTATTCTGAAAATGCTCAGACCGACGCTTATTCTAATGCCAGTGCTCCATCTGGTAGACAAGGTCAGAGGAAAAACAATCAGAATAGGTATTCATAAGGTGGTAATAAACACACTTCTGGATGGGAGGATCGTATTTGTCATCATTGTGCTGTAAGGGGTCACATTAAGAAAGGAGTGTAGGAAGTGGTTACGCGAAATGACTAAATCATCGGGCTAGAGAAGAAATTCGTCTGCACCTGTTGCTGCTAGGAATACGCATGCTAGTAATACTAACAACATTTCTAATGCTCATGTTAATGAGATTGGTAAAGCAGTTGCTAACATAGCTAATAGGGGTCAAGCTAAACTTTATGGTTTGACTCGTAGGAAGGTAGTTGAAGCCTCCGATGTTGTGATCACAAGTATTTTCATTATTTTCTCTTTTGATACATATTCGTTGATTGATCCAGGTTCAAATCTCTCTTATGTGACACCATATTTTGCTTTTGATTTTGGTGTACCCTTGCTAGTGTTCCTGTTATTGCCTCTAGAGTTTATACAAATTTTGTGGTTGTCGTTAGGTGTCATGAAACTACATCTGACTTATTTTAGCTAGAAATGATCAATTTTGATGTAATTATGGGGATGGATTGGTTAGCTGCTTGTTATGCTAATGCGGACTGTCATTATAAGTTAGTTCGATTTTGCTTTCCCTGATGAACCAGTTATTGTGTGGAAGGGAGAAATTGCTAAGCCTATGGATAGTTTTCTCGTATCTTAAGGCTATAAAAATGATTTCGAAGGGATGTATTTATCACCTAGTTGCTGTCAATGATGCTCAAGCCGTAGTACCAGAGTTTAAGTCCGTCCCTATAGTTAATGAGTTTTCCAAAGATCTTTCGAGAAATTGTTCTAGCTGCGGCATTGTACAGATTTGAGAATAAGTTCATATTGATAGTTGATTTACAGAAGTTGTTATATTTATTCGCCCTCATAATTATTGTTGAATTTGACATTCATACATGAATTTCATCATGCATTTCTCATGATACTGTGATGCGGTTGGAATGAAGAAAGTGAAGGATGGTGGTAGACCTCGTGCTTTCGTATGTTATTGTATCATAAGGTGGCTAACATGCTAAGAAGGTAATTTTATTATATACTTAAATAGTATGATAATCGTATGTTAAGTTTTGAAGTCAAACGAGTTGTGATACGAAATTAGACAAAGGTCGTCGCACATTACGTTTGTAAATTTCACTGAAATTTGGGTCAGATATCGCAAAGGTTTTATCTTAATATACTTTAAGTTATGGGGAGATGCACCAACCAAATCTAAGGTCTACAAGTCTATTTTCCAATACATTTAACTGTTAAGGACGCAAATTGCCGCGGGAACAACGAGCATGGTTGGTGGCTGCTCATTTTAGGTCATATAAATGACCCCCTTGCACGATTTTTTCTTCATTTTCTCACCATCCACGACCTGGAAACCCTAAAACCCTCTCTAATTAATCCTCCATCAATCTCAATCCAAACCAAGAGCAAATCTATCAACTTTAACATGAAGAATAACATGGCGATTACGAAATCGTGATTTCTTCACTATTTTGCTTCTCGAATGAAAATTTTGCCTTGAAGTAATTTATAGTTTGATGTGTTCTACATCACTTGAGGTATGTTTTAGCCTTATTTGCATTTTCTTGAACTTTTCAAACGTTTAGACCTAGAAAATTGGAGAAAATCCCATAACAATAAGTATTGTTAACTCTCGTGCATATAGCTTAATTGTAGGGCTGTTTTTTATGGTTATAGTCGGTTCTTTGGAGCTATAGTGATATGGATGGTATTGTAATGATAAGGAGGAGAAGAAAACTGGGATATGATAGCGTTTTACAGGAGAATTACGCTACAAATAAGCCTATTAACTTATGCTCGCAAGTTGCTCGATTAAATGTCTAAATGAAGAATTTTATGAGGTATGAACTTGATTTTGATCCCGAATGGTTCGTATTATGTAGGAAATCATTCTTAAGGCATTCAAAGACTCGGGAAACATATATAACTCCATCGACGAGGTATGTAGGGCTTTCTCTATGCTTTTCGGCATGACTAGAATTCAGATAATCGTTTATTGAATTGTTTTCGTCGGATTTGAGTTGTTATTACGGTTCACTTTTACGCGAGCGCTTAAAAGTTACTAAGAGGTTGTTGGTGCTCTAATTGGATTTTTGTATTTTTAGAGTCATCATCTAATTTATTCAAAGGAAAACTAGGAAAACCGGGTAAAAGATTTTTGAGCCAAGAGAGAAATCTTTTAGTACTAAAGTTTGAGGTAAGAGTTCTGGTGATCCCCTAGGGAAGGTTTTACGCACCCTATTATTAAAGTGTTACACCTTGTATTTTTCTACATTAAGATTTGTCGTACGGTAGCTGTCTTAATTTTGGACACCGGGATTTGTTTCAAGGATATCTGAGGTTGGACATGGTTTACTTGTGTTTATGAGTGTTTAAATTCATGTTTGGTGGGTTACGGAAGGATTGGAGAACAAGTGAATTAAGGAAAGTAAGTTTTTTTGGAACTTTAGAGAAAAGATGGGCAAGGTTTCGTACGATAATTTTGATCTAACTTGAGAAAGAAATATCTCCTAGTATATCAGGAGTTTTGAAGTGAAATAAAAGCCTAAATTGAAGTCTAGTTTCCAACGCAACAAACCGCGCGTCGATCCGACATCGGAATCAAATGTTATGAGCATTTCAAGATGGACTACCAGAGCAGGGATTACCCCTGCGCGAACGTACCCCAAGGCTGCGCGAACGCACAAAGGAATTTTTAAGTTGGTGACAACCGACTTCAACACTCAATATAAGGGTTAAAACCCTTATTTTTCACCAAAATATTTCCCTAAAAAGCTCAGCAACATATAGGGGTGTGTGTGTCATAAAAATTGAGGGATTGGAGTGATTTTGAGTGGCGGAGGATTAATCGAGGCTCGGGTGACGTATAGTGGTGACTATAGTATCGTTTTGCGGTGGATCTTGGCTTGCATTCAAGGTGGATATTGAAGATATTATTGTTCTAGTGAGAACAAGGTATGAATCTCTCCTTATTGATATTGATTTAGGTTTACTTACGAAGATAGAGCTATTAAATAGTTGTATAACGAATTGGTTGATTGAGAAATCGGGTAAACATCGTGTGGGATGTTTTATGGAGTATATTGGTACTGAGGATGATGTTGTTGATGTTAGTGTTGTTGTTGGTTGCTGGTATTGTGATTTCGGGCTAGGGATATAAACAGAAGAGATGCTACCCGAATTTCGGCAGATTCTAAAAGGATTTAATTTGAAGGCTTAAGACAAGCGTACGACGATAAGCTTAACAATAGTATGAATTCTCTTGAATGTAGATTTACGAGCTTGGGAGGATAAGCATTAAGTAATTAAGGAGACCAAAAAGGTATGTTAAGGCTAAATCCCTTTCATTCTAAAGGCAAGATTCTGTTCTTATGAACCCATACATGTTTTCCATAACATCCTTATTCCCAAAAAGCTAAAAGTTCATGATTCTCAAAGTTCTTATGATGCTAAAGATGGATGTTTTCTACGATGATAATGATGATCCCATTTCTGGAGATTCCAAAGCTTATGGTTTTGATGCTATTATTAGATTATTGAGGCTTATTTCATGATTTTCTTGATTTTAGTTGTTGATCTCACCTTATAATAATTGTTCCTTCAAGGTAAGATATAGCGATGATGATTGTTTCATAATATAAATCAGATTTTACCGAGCCTTACTATGTCCGGGTATAGATATTACCGAGCTTTACTATGGCCGGGTACATATATTATCGAGCCTTACTATGGCCAAGTACAGATATTACCGAGCCTTACTCTGGCCAGGTACAGATATTACCGAGCCTTACTATGGTCGGGTATGGATAATACCGAGTCTATATGGCCGGGTACGGTATTGTATAGGTATGTACGTGGATATATGACATGTTTCCTCTAGAGAAAGGTTAAGTAAGCATGACGAATGTCTTAAGAGGTATCATGAGGTATAAACGGTTCTTTTATATTACGCTATTCTTTATGCTTTTATCATTTTGCTATTTATGCCTTACATACTCAGTACATTATTTGTACTGACGTCCTTTCTTGTGGACACTGCGTCTATGCCCGTAGGGAAGCAGGGAGACGGATCTGATCCTTCAGAGCTTTATCAGCAGAGTTTTAGGAGCACTCCATTTGCTTCGGAGCTGCAGTCTATTGGTATTACTCTTTTGTGTATATACTTGGGCATGGCGGAGTACTGCCTCATCCTTATGAATTCGTGTATTCTATATAGAGGCTCGTAGACAGATGGATATAGCTAGATTTCCCATAACCTTATCAGTTCTTATTGTAGTATACTATTTTTGGTAGCCTTGTCGGCTTGTGACGATGGGCATAGTTGTTGATGATTATATAGAGATATGTCGTTATCTTGTGATATATGCCCTTACAGAGTATGACACCCATGAGCTAGCTTTGTGGCATGCCTGGAAATGATTATGAGATGTATGTTCGGAGGTGCTCGGTAAGTTAGCTCCGAGTGCCCGTCATGGCCCTCTGGTTGGGTCGTGACATGAAGATCCGTATAATACGGTTGACCTACGAGCTTTAATGTGTGATTGATGTATTATTTGCTTAAATGTTTAATCTTCCGCAAAAATGTCATTCATTTTTTTTTATCATAAACTCAAAAGAAATTTCGGCAGAAAGTCCCCTCAGAGAAGGGGTTTTTGGGTTAAAAAATCCGCATACGTGTTCAACTCACTTTATTGCCGGACTAGGACACACCCGGGATTTCTCCCGAGTAGAGTCACTACTATTCTAATCCTAATAAAATGGGTTTCGTACTTATGGGTTTTGTTATATATAATATAGGACAATTTGGAGTATATCTCTGTTTTATACATATATATACATATAAAGAAAGAAAGTTTATTTAAGCCCATTTTTATCCATTTTGAAGCCAACTTATATTCTAGTCCAAATTCCATCTTCTCAAACTTGGTCCAAGTGAAGTCCTTTTGCTTTCAATCCGTAGTATTTTGGGCTTTTGGCCCAAACCGTCTTAATTCTTGTTCCGCAAATTTATAAGTCCAAAGTCACGAGATCTTTCATCTTTTTTAAAGTTTCTAGAATTCAGTTCATATCAGGGGAGTTCCCATTACTATTTTATAGTACAAAAACACTGTCCTCAAACCCAATTTTCATTTTTTTATGGAGCCAAATCAATCTTAAGGTCCATCAAATAGTTTCGATGTTTTATAACAGGCTAAAAGCCTAAACTGGTTAAAACATGGTCACTTTCATTTAACAAAGGGAAATTGGCGTGAATGCCCCTGTTTTGGGCCGGTCTTTAGATTTTGCCCCTCAAAATGGTGGTCTTTAATTATTGCCCTTCCGAGCAAAACCAACATAGTAAAAAGACATTACTACCCCTAACCGTTACATATAAAACACAAAAATCGTTATTCTCAAATCCTTCTATCGTTAACCCAGCCCAACTTCGTTCCCAAGCCAGATTTCTCAATTATTCAAATCGTTGTTTCAAGCCAGATTTCTCCATTGATTTTGCTGCTACAACATCAGTAAAAGGTACAAATCTTAATTCAACTCAATTTAACGATTTTATTGAGTTTAGATTGTTAATATTTGAAAAAGATCATCTTCTACGACCTGATTATTAAGAAACAGATGACATATAGCGCAGATTGAACATTACGCATGATAAAATTAATCAGTAAAATAGAATCGATTGGATTTAATGCTTTGTTCTGATTTTAATTACTTTATACCTTAATTAAATTAATATACAATGCTTATTTACTTGAAATTGTAATTATAGTAAATTCAATTTAAATCAGGCAATGCTTATCGATTTAAACTTGAATTAAGGTAAACTGTGTGCAAATTTAGAACAAGTATGCCGGAGGAGGCGAAAGTTCAATTTACAAAAGAGTAGAGTATGCCGTTAATGACAATGTTCTGAACCAATTTCATAACAAGTATGCCGGAGAAGGCAAACGTTCTGGTTTATATAGAAGTATAAATTAGTCTAGTTGCGTCAATCCTCTAATTGGAATAACTGTTGTAGGAATTTGATTTAAATTGGATGAAGGTAGATGGGGTTTTCATTTTTTTAAACCAAAAACAGTTACTGCATTATCATCGGCAAAACAAAAAGTGCTTATGCTGGAGGAGGCAAAAGTTCAATTTACAAAAGAGTAGAGTATGCCGTTAACGACAATGTTCTGAACCAATTTCATAACAAGTATGCCGGAGAAGGCAAAAGTTTCTGGTTTATGTAGAAGTATAAATTAGTGCAGTTGCATCAATCCTCTAATTGGAATAGCTGTTGCAGGCATTTGATTTAAATTGGATGAAGGTAGAGGAGGTTTTCATTTTTTTAATCTTTTTTAACCAAAAACAGTTACTGCATTATCATCAGCAAAACAAAAAGTGCTTATGCCGGAGGAGGCAAAAGTTCAATTTACAAAAGAGTAGAGTATGCCGTTAACGACAATGTTCTCAACCAATTTCATAACAAGTATGCCGGAGAAGGAAAAAATACAGTTTACAAAGTAGTAGAGTATGCCGTTATAGGCAAAGTTCTGAACAAACTTCTGAACAAGTATGCCGTAGAAGGCAATACTTCTGTTTAGAAGCCATGAAAGTAAAATTCTACAAACCTAAAGAAACTTACACTTCATTAACATACATTTAAATATATATATATATATATATCCACAAAACATAAACTCCTAACTTCATAAGTACCAAACTACCATCATCAGTTCTAATTTCATGTGTACCTATTCCAAATTGCCCCATCGTCAACTTGGCCAGTGTGCTGGAATAACCTCTGCCTTACAAATCATAATTCTCTTCGCAAATCATCATTTTATCTAATTAGAGCACCGTAAAGAGCCCTCAGAAAATCTATGTCTCTTTTGATATCAGCAATTTCATGAGTAATTTGCAAATTTGCAATATTAGGATGGATTTGGTTATGAAGATGGGCATGTTCATGTGCTTGCCCATGGCCACCATTAACATGTACAATATGTTGATTTTGGTTCATTTTGTATGTGATTATATCTGGTTTTCAGAAGTAAAGTGTTTTTTTTTTCTTCTTCCAAAAGTTGTGTTGGTTTATATAAAAGTATAAATTAATCCATTTTAAATTGGAATAACTGTTGCATGGATTTGATTTTAAATTGGATAAAGACAGAGGAGGTTTTTCAGTTTCATGAAAATAACTGTTGCAATTTCATTGGAATAACTGTTGCAGAAACAGTTACTCCGTTTTTTGAAGAATGCTGGTAGCGGCAGAACTTCTGTTTACAAAATGGTAGAGTATGCTGTTTCAGGCATACTTCATGACTTTACATACAAAGCCTGCTGGGGAGGGCAGAACTTAAATTTTCAAAACTAACAGCTTAAATACATTTCATTTTGTTTTTTTCTCAAGTGAATCTCTCTTTATGCAGGAAGTTTAACAAAAAAATGACACCAAGATGCATCTCGTAGCCTTCAACGGCAAATGGGACGCCGCCTACAATTATGTTAATCATGAAACCAAGCTAATACTTGTCAATGATGGTGTAAATTTTCAACAATTCACTCAACAGATATTTGCGGGGCATACACAAGATACTCAGCAAAAAGAGGCCAACATATAGTTTGACACCAGTGAGAAAACATCCAAAGGGATGCGTGTAACAAACGACATTGATCTTCACACTTGCTTGTACCTGCTCAACAACAATGAAAACTTCATAAATTCCCGTTTCATATTAGAGTTCAATTCAGCTGATGCGGAGAACAACCCATTACAAGAACATCATAATGAATCTATCCTAATGACAGAAGGACAAACCATAGAGGAAATTGACAGACAACTCTGCATTGCTTATGAAGAAGACATGTCTGAAGTTGGATTGGATGACGAACAACACAGCCCTATTGGACATAACCTTGGGATTACACATGAGTAGAGAGAGATAGTAACTCCTAACCAGACACCTCAGCAGCTACAATGGCAACCACTAAACATTGAGCAAGTTGTAAAAAATGACCTTTCTGAGCATCCAATTTCAATGAATGTTGTATCACTTACTCCGAGCATGACAGTTGAAGAGACACAAACACAGCCATGCAACAAAACAAAGACACTAAAGAGGAAGAGGATACAAAATGATACACAAATTTTGACACCTATGCATCAATTGATCAAATAGAAGTTGACATTTTATTCAAAGACAAAGATACCGTGAAAAAGTGCATGAATAACATTGCAATTACTCGTCATCAATAGTACAAGGTGGAAAAGTCATGCACGCAACGGTATTACATCAGATGTGTTGACCCAACCTGCATTTGGCGTTTCCACAGTTCAAGGTTTAGAGGAAAGAGACATAGTTGTTCAATAAATTTCATCACCTCTGACATGAGAAATGTAACTTCAAAAGTCATAGCGGAATACATTACAGACCTATTACGCCATACACTACAAGAGATAACACCCAAATTTTTCATTGTAGAAATGAGAAGCAGATATGGCTTGCACATTGGTTACCACAAAGCATGGCGTTCCCTCCAACACGCTTATAATGTCATAAGAGGAAGCCCGGAAAATAACTACACACTTCTACCGCAATATCTTCACATGATGAAATTAAGAAATCCTGGAACAGTTGCTAACATCAAATGGACCGCTGACAATAAGTTTAAGTATGCTTTTTTCGCGTATGGAGCATCAATTGAGGGTTGGAAACACTGCAGACCAGTAATGATGGTGGATGCAACCTTCTTGAAAACAAAATACCGCGGTGTGCTCATGATAACAGTAGCAAAAGATGGAAACAACAACATATTTCCTCTCGCATTTGGTATTGCAGACTCTGAGAATAATGAATCCTACAGGTGGTTCTTCAGACACGTGAAAAAGGTGTTTTTCACGCGCAAAGACCTATTAATTCTTTCCGATCGCCACTCATCAATTGCAACTGCAATCAAAGAACTGTATCCAGATACCCAGCATGGAATATGCATCTACCACATGGAGAAGAACTTGCAGAAATATTTCCCATGCGAAGCGATCCTATCACTGTTCTACAATGCAGAAACTACCTACAAACAGGCAGAGTTTCATACCTATATGTCACAGATACAACAAATCGACCCAAAAGCTGCAGAATACATAGAACAAGAACCACCGGAAAGATGGGCACGTTCATTCCACACCAACAAGCATTACAACATGCTCACAACAAACAATGTCGAGGCAATGAATTCTGTATTGAGGAAAGCAAGGGAGTTTCCAATAATGGCATGTATTGATTACATCCAGAACAAGCTGCAAAATTGGTATTACCAGAGAAAATTGGACGCAACAGGACCGTCCCTTGACCTGACATGTTGGGCTGAAAAGATTCTTCTTGAAAAGATAAGTAGAGGCTTCACAATGAAAGTAAGTACATTTTACCAACACACACTTCAATATTAGTTTGGTGATGCATAGTTTAATTTTAACCAAACACAAAAGTTATGCTGGATAGAGGAAGAACTATGACCCTATTTTTATGCTTCGTTCTGCCGGAAGGGGCAGACACTTATTTTAACTAGCATGGGATTATGCCGGTAAGGGCATAACTATGATACTGTTTTTATGCTCACAATGAAAGTAAGTAAAATTTACCAACACATACTTCAATCTTAGTTTTATGAGCAATGTATAGTTTAAAATTAACTAAGCACAAAAGTTGTGCTTGACAAAGGAATAACTATGACCCTATTTTATACTTAGTTCTGCCGGAAGGGGCAGACTCTTATTTTCACTGTACAGGAAGTATGCCAGAAAGGGCATAACTCTCATATAATCTGAAAATTGCCACAAAAAATATCACTCATTTATATTGTCAATTTCCACAGGTAGAAAACATAACTCCCGTCAAATTTGTTGTGAAAGATGAAGGATATCAATATAATGTAGACCTGAAGAATATGACTTGTGAGTGCTTGGAGTTCCAAACTGACGAGTTACCGTGCACACATGCCATGGCAGTTATAGACAAAAGAAGTTTGACAAAACCTACATACTGTGCGGACTGGTTCAAGAAACAAGCCTGCCAAAAGACATACAAAGGTGAAATACTATCAGTTGGAAATCAAGACTCATGGATTATTCCACAAAACATTATGGATATTAAAATAACGCCGCCTGATGTTAAAATAAGACCTGGAAGAAAACAAACAAAAAGATATCGCCCAAGAAGAGAATCGACAAAGTACACATACAGATGTGGTAGATGCAAGTTCTTTGGACACACTAGGGCAACCTGTAACCACAGTCCAGCTCTCAATCCATATTCAAGAAGATACAGGAAGAGGAAATTGTCATCCTAACATTACACTCTTATACATGGTTTATATGAATTTATCTTATGATTCTTGACGCATAATGCACACTCTGCCTGAAAAAAATGGCAAAACTTTGATATTACTAAGACTGAGACTTCAAGCATCTTATCACTCATTTATTCTTCTGTCCATTCTTTCTTTTATTATTTTCTTTTATTAAGTTCTTATCTTCTTGTTGCTGATAATAAAAGACTATATAATAGCAACAGATAAATGTCCCTACATGAAATCTACAATTCTCTACCATAAAACATTGAGGAAAAAGAAAAAAAAAATATCAACTTTAATTATCCAGTTTTATAATTTATGCCCTCCTGTGGCAGGTATAACAGTTTTTGCCGGGAAAATAAAATTGGTATCTCAAAGACTACATCCTGGTAAGTTTAATAGATGTATGCCTTGGGACATAACAATATTGTTTCTGTCTGATGTTTTCAAGTTTTACATTTATGCGAATCGGCAGGTCTTCCGCTTACAAAATAAATAAGTATGTCGTTAGGGGCATACATATGTGCTTTGTTATTTATACAATATTTTAAAATGCCGGAAAATTGGATAAAACATTCAACACAATACAATTAACACTAAGTAAAATATTCCATTCATTAATACTAAAATTTCATTCATACAAATTTTGGATTGGAAAAAAAAAACAACAACATAGACTAAAAATAAAAATTCATTCATACTAAAATAACAATTATGGGGTCTCAACTAATCCCAATAAAATGCGTTCTGACTGGTGAAAAAAGTTAAAAGGTTTTGTCTTTGTTGCTGGTTGTGGCAAGTTCTCTAAACTTAATTTCTGCCGGAAAGGGTGAAACATCTGTTCATAAAATGACAAACTATGCCGACCCCGACAAACTCCTATTACATAACCACCATAAAGTTGTGATGCAAAGGGCATAACTTTGGTTTTCAAAAAATTAACAGCTTTACGTCACAAATAATCCCCAATAAATGCATTTTGGCTGGTCAATAACTTCAAAGGGTTTGTCTTTGTTGCTGGTTTTGGCAAGTTTTGTGAACTTAAACTATGCCAGAATGGGCAGAACTTCTATTTACATAATGAGAAACTATGCCGACCCCGACAAAATTCTATTACACAACCACCATGAAGTTGTGATGGAAAGGGCATAACTTGGATTTTTAACAAAATAACAGCTTTTATGAACAGAGAAGTTGAGATTAAAAATGAACACCATCAAATTACAAAGGGGCTTAAAGTTGAAATTTATAACACAAACAAACTATACAATCTTATAACATTTACAAAAAACACAAAGGGCGCACGAAAAAAAAATTACATGGTGCAAAAATAACTAAAACAAACTATTTTTTTCCTTTCTTCACAGATCTAGCTCAACTAAAACGAACTATTTTTTTGCTTTCTTCACAGATCTTGCTCTTTTTTTCATCTCATACTCACACTCCATATCGTTCTGCTCATGATAATCACTTCCAGCTGTATCTGGTGGCGTGTCATAACCCTTTTTCAGCTTATCTTTCCCATGACAAACTAAATTGATTGACTACTCTTTCATGTAGTCCATCAAACCAGAACCATCCCAATCAGCAGGATTTTCACCACTAATCAGCATATTAGCAAACTTGATCAAAAAGCGACCACAATTATAATCTCTGAAAGTCATAAAAGAGAGATGTTTTAGAACAATAGAAAACCAAAAACAATAAAAAAAAATAAAAATCAACAAAAAACAATGGAAAAAGCTAAAAAAAAAGATAAGAATGAAACGTACGATCCTTGCTTTGGACAGGCAGCCAAGGTATATGTCAGATTATTGAAGTTATTGTATGATGGCCTGAATAATTGAAAATCATTGACCATCAACAACTTAGGGATCATACCACAGTAGGCCTCGACAATGTGAACCAAAAGATCATCATTATGATTGAGTGAGTTATAAACTACCAATTTATGCTCATCAATCATGAAAACAACAAGTACATAGTGAGAAATTGCTTGAGGATCATCAGATCCTGGGCAAATAGGAATTAATACCCTGTCGACATTCTCCCATGATATACCACATTTTCCTCTTTGCTCATACACAATATTACTCAGCAAAAATGCATCATCACTGCCACCAGCAAACCAGTGGTAATTAACCGGGTCTTGGTAGTATCTATTAATGTCAAATTGCACAAGCTGATCAAACATCATATCTACGGTTGTGTACTTAACAGTATTGGCAGCTGGAGGATGATACATCATTTTCTTCCTCAAATAATATAGCATCACATCAGTATGCTGTGTTAAGGGAAAAAAATAGTGATTCAGCAATAAAGAAAAAACGAATAGGCAAGAAGCAATAACTAATAGAAAAATAAGAAAAGAAAAAGTAAAAGACAATCACGAACCTCATCATTAAGCGCATAGACATCATGGTACAGCTCCAAAAAAACATCCTATATTTTGGCTCAACATCACCCAACTTATAAACTTCACTGAGTTGGTTCAACTTTCCAGGATACATTACCTCATCTTCTTCCCTGATTAAAGAAAAGGGAACAAAAATTAGAAAAATACAAGCAGATGTTTGGTTCACAGAAAGGAAATTTTATGAATAAGGTTTGCCAGAAGAGGCAAACCTTATGCTTGAAAAAGGGAAAAGTATGCCGGAAGGGGCAAAATTTAGGTTTCAAAAAGTAAAAGTATGCCGGAGTGGGTAGAAAATAATTTTTAAGAAAGCACACAATAACTAAAAACTTACTCAGCAGGTCGAAAGCTACTTGGTGGAAGATTTCGAGGATTGATAAATTTTTTCCAAAAGGTCACGGCAAGTTTTCTTTTGAAGTAATGGAATGGGCACATCCTTCTGTACTGTTCATCCCAGTCACTTTCGTCCTTCCGTGACCCAAAAGGAAGATCGTTTCGTCCAGAATATAGCATCCATCCGGGTGCCGAGGTATCACCCACTACTTTCCTTTTCCTCTGGCGCCTTGTCTTCAAGGAAGATAGCACTTCCGCCACTTCAACAACAGGTTCTTCTTCAGCAATAGGAGGGGTTTGACTAACAGTACTCTCTTTGACAGCGGAAGAAGCGACATTTACAATATCTTCAAAGGACACATATCGAAAATTGTCCTCCATTCCTTGAGAGTTCTCACCCTTTCCATCAACAACAGCGGACTCCCTTGGAGTACTGACTTGAACCGGGTCTGCATTGGCTGGTTCGCTCCTCAATGGCTCAACCGCATTAATAGGCTCGGGTAGGTCTGCATTGGCTGATTCACTCCTCAATGGCTCAACCGCATTAATAGGCTCGGGCATAACACCAATATGAGGAACAACAGCGTGTTCATCACCCTCGTTAGAAACTTGAGCTTCAGGTGTTTCACGTCTTATATGCTTAAGATTTTTAAGTGTTGTTTGCTCAAGATTTTGAGCCATATCTCCTTTTGGTGGAGATACAATGGATTCTTCGCAATTGGCATCACCAAACTATTCACCGCCCAATTGTTCCTCCACAACAACCTACATAAAGTAACAAATTAAGAAACACAACATCCATCATCAAAGCAAAAATATTAAAATAAAAATAAACAAATTCTGCAAGTGGTAAAAGATTAAAAATTATGTCGAAACAAGCAGAAATTAGGTTCACAAAAAGGAAAATTTACGAAAAAGTTTCGAAAAATATGCTGGAGGGGGCAAACCTTGTGCTTGAAAAAGGAAAAAGTATGCCGGAAGGGGCAATATTTAAGTTTCAAAAAGTAAAAGTATGCCGGAGTGGGCAGAAAATAACTTTCCAAAAGAGATGAGTATGCCGGAGGAGGCAAAACATGAGTTTGCATATAAAATGTGAAAGCATGCCAGTGTAGGCAGAAATATAACTTTGTGAAAAAGGTAGTATGCCGGAGTAGGCAGAACATGAGTTGCAATAAAAAAGGGGATTATGCCAGGACGGGCAAAACTATCATTTGCATATAGGGAAACAAAAAAGAGCACACAAAGTGTCAACTACCAGAAAAGTGTGCCAGGAAACTTAGATTTAGAAAACAACAAAGTATAAATGTAAAATTACCGAAGGCAATTCAGCCTCAACATTTTCGGTTGCATTTAGAGATTCAACTTGTTCAACATCTGTCTCCATGGGACATGTCACATTTGCTTGGCCTTCTCCAAAAACATCTTCAAATGCCACATTTAGAGAAGCATTTGCATCTTGTAATGTTTTGCGTAATTTTCTTCTCTTGTAAAACTGGATTTTTCCTCCCAACTCTGTCTCATCAACGGTTCTTTCACTAGAACCGGCTTGCACATCTTCCATCTGAATTTCTTGATTACTTTCAGCCTCAACATTAGACAAATCAACACCGTTGCCCCCCTCTTCTCCGGTGGCAGTTTCAGATTCCCAAAATGCCTGTTCAAGATCAGCAACATCTTCCCCAACATCAGACTGCACCGATCTTCTTCGTTGCCCAACAGAAGATTGCTCAACATTTTTATGAGACATGGCTTGTTTAGTTTTCCTTTTAGCAGCAGCACTTTTACGAACAGATCTTGTGCTTTTGCGCCTACCCTTTTCAACATGACGAGGAGAATCAACATGTCGACGAATATTTTCAGCATCAGAAGCAGTTTGGGATTCAAAATTTAACCCTGCTTTTTGCAAAGCAGAAATCAGCTGATCCATCCGGGCCTTCTCCTTCTGTTGATTATTCAAAATCCTATCCAATTTAACATCACAAACATTTTCCAGGAACTGTGAAAATAAACAAATACAACAAAGTGTTAAACTCAAGAGAAAAAAAAAGGGAACAAAACTTTTACAGGAAAAACAGAGAGGACCCATGAGAAATACCTCAATGCGACGCTCTAGAGAAGAGCTTTCAGTGGATTTGCCAGCAATATTGGCATCTTCAGATTCACTTCCATCAGCACTTGAATTGTCCGGAGATTCATCAACCACCCCTTTACCTCGCTATTGAAATAAAATCCATACAATAATAAAATAAATAATGACATCAAAACAGAAAAAGAAAAACCACATTAAAAGTTGACACGAATAGTAAAGGGCAATAAACACCATTACCTTTCCACTCGTGTACTCTTCGGATACAAGCAATTTCTTCACATCATTGAAATGTGGAGATTTATTGCTGACATACGACAACATCAGAGGTTCACGACAATTGCCAATAATATCAACATATTGTTTGCGATAGTCATTGAACCTAGACCAAACCCAAACACTAAAGCCAAAAACAAAACCAACAATACCATAATCAATGTTATGTCTGTTTATCCCTTACTTATATATTGATTTGAAACACCTCAGGAGTTCGGCAAAACGCAAAGACCCCCAATTAAACTGCTCAAACAATTCATTGTCCTCTATGTATACAATATGCTGCCACATCACCTTTTTATCAATTCTACCGCCCAATAAAACACGACCAAGAATGTATACCTCTGATAGCATCACTGCATCAAGGTCATCTTCAAAATCTACATTTTCAGCACTCATCACATTCTTCAAATCCCTCATTTCCAAATTCCTTTTACCATCTTCAACACCAAAATATCTTCTCAAAAGACGACTGCCATTGGTTTTGTTATATTTAGCATAGAAAGATCTAGGAGGTTCAGTAATTGATAACCCAGTGACTCTCTTAAATGATTGGTCTGTAAATGTCACAAGTTTATCTTGTATATTAAAATGCATTTCATTGGTTTCAGAACACTGAACTTCCGACAACAACATAAAATTCACCATGATACCCGACATTTTTATATTATGTAATTCCATAAATTTCCCAAAAGGACGATTCTTCAAAATTACCAACTGTTCTTTTGTAAGAAATTTCTCAACAAACTTAACAAACTTTTCATCCCCTCGCCATACAGCACTGATGCGAGTGTCCGTCCACTCCGAAGGAATATAATAGTCAGCAATCCAAATTGTTGTCTCATGATTTAGCACACTGACATGAGCAAAACATAAAATTCAATCAGGAAAAAAAAAGAAAAAAAACACATAAAAAACATTACCAACAAAAATACATTACCACAATGCATTACCAAAAACGTAAAAGGAAAAAAAAAATAGAAAACCCTATTCAAATAAAATACAGACACAAACAATTGAAGGAAATAACTTATCAACAAGTAATAAAATAGTAACTAATAACTTACAGATGAAATTGAACCCCACTAAGAGAAATCAATGAATGATAAAGATGATATAGGAAACGTGACAAAGCAACTGCCTTCTTCAGCTTTAAAGTGAACAAACAAAAATAAAAAGTAAATTACAGGAAGAGCGGGCAAATATATATTGAACAAAAAAAAAAATTAAAACTGCACACGTGCTAACCACGTGACAAAACTTATGCTGAAAGCGGCATAATGTAAGTGTGTTAGGAATAAAAGTTTGCCGTTGTAGGCATAACTGTGTGGCTTTATATAGAAGTTCAAATTAGTCCATTTTAAATTGGAATAACTGTTGAAACGATTGGATTTCAATTGAATGAGGATACAGGGAGTTTTGCAATTTTTTCTAAAAAAAAAAAAACAAAACAGTTAGTGAAATTTGAATTGAAGTAACTGTTGCAATTATTGACAAAAATACAAAGAGTTTTTCAGTTTTTTTTTTTTTTTTTTTTTTTTAAGAATTAATACATTTTCAATTGGAAGTAAATGTAGCAATACCTATTAGAGATATATTAGGGATAAGAGTCACTTTTTCATTATCTTTTTTTATTTCTAGCGAAAAAAAAAACTGTTACTACGAATTTAGAAGTATGCCGGAAGGGGCATAATTTCTGTTCCCAACGGGTAAAATTATGCCGGAGGCAGCAAGATTAAAATTATTGATTTTTTTTTTAAAACCAAAAACAGTTAGTCAAATTTAAATTGGAGTAACTGTCGCAACTATTGACAAAAATACAAAGAATTTTTCAGTTTTTCTTTCCATTTTAAAAAAATAAAAATAATAATTAATACATTAATTGGAAGTAACTGTCGCACTTATTCGAGATGTTTTGGAACAAGAGTCACTTTTTAATTATCTTTTTTCTTTTTAGGAAAAATAGTTACTTCCATCTTAGAAGTATGCCGGAAGGGGCAGAACATCTATTGAGAAAATGGCAAAAGTATGTCGGTTAAGTGAAACTTCATTATATGTACAGAAATGAAAGACCAATTTACATATACATCATTCGAAAAAGGGAGAAACACAATAACATAACACTTGCCGTAAATAACAACAAAAAAATCAATTCACTTTCCTAACTCTTCTGCAGTACAGTATATATCTTCAACAGCAGAACTCAACCATTTCTCAACTGGAGTACTGCTTGGTGTAAGCAAATACCAATTAGGATAACCATCATCTTCTTTGTTTCCATCTTCGCATCTCGGACGTTTTCTACTACCATCATCTTCTTTGTTTCCATCTTCGCATATCGGACGTTTTCTACTATCTTCAACAGCAGCTGCTGCTTTATTAGAAGAAAACACATAATCTCCGCATTGAAAAGCATTATAATTTCTTTAACGCGGTCTTCATTTTCTTTCACAAATTCCTTTTCAAACTGAGAAAGAGTTTGAGTTTTATCAGACAGTTGACTTGATGAAGAAACAGCAGCATCACAGAGCATATCGAGCATGGGAGACGTCTCATTTTTTGTAGACCTTGCTTTACAAAGCATATTCTCCTCTTTTCCAAGATGTGCATCTAACTTCACCTCATCATTCACTGAATAACCCAAATCAGGTTGTCTTTTACCAGATGCACAAGCTTTACAAGATTTGTTTTCGCTATGCAGTCAAACTAAACTTTCAACACAATGCATCACATAATCAAGTTTACTTTCCAAACTGTCAAGTCTACTTTCTAAACAAGTTCTTTTAGCACTTTCAGAAGCTGCTACACATGACTTTGTTTCATCATGTACACGAACTAAGCTATCCACAGCATTAATCGCGCCAACAAAATTTTTATCCAATTCTTCGAAACGGCTATCCAAAGACTACAAAACAACGAAAAAAAAAATTAAAACAAAGAAGAAAAGAAAATGACAATAAACAAAAAAAAACGAATGCAGCATGCAAAGTATACATATCATATTAACAAACTCAAAAATCAAAAAATAAAAAGCCATACCTTTACTTGATTGACAATTGTAGATCGTTCATCATCAAGTTGCTTCTTCACACTAGACAAAACACCCTGTATAACAGATTAATAAAACAACACATTACTTTTGATGTCACTAAATTAATGTTGAACAAGTATGCCGGAACTGGCAGAACTGAAGTCTGAAAATGAAAACAATTTGCCGGTAGGGGCAGAATTCAAATATGAAAGGAGAAATGTATGCCGGAAGAGGCAGATTTTAAGTTTGCAAAACCAAAAAATATGCCTCAAGAGGCATAAACTTTCATTTCCAAAACCAAAACAGAGAAGACTGCAAAATGTGTTACCTACTAAAATTAGTCTTAAAATGAGAACAGTATGCCGGTAGGGGCAGAACTGAAAATATGAAAGGAGAAATGTATGCCGGAAGGAGCAGATTCTACGTTTGCAAAACCAAAAAGTATGCCTCAAGGGGCATAATCTTTAATTTTGCATAACCAAAACAGAAAAGACTACAAAAATGTCTCCTACTAAAATACTATACCACAAGGCCTCTAACTCAGAATTCAGTTAAACAACCAAAAAGTAACTTCAGATGGCAAAACCGCACGGGAAGAACAGGGGCCTGAATCATCAGAAAATTTAAGTGCAACTGGATAATCCAGCATCTCTTGTTCCGTACCAACAACAACAGCATGGACAATAAATTTCTTGAATCTCTATAACACAATATAAACACATCAATTTAGACAAAAACACAAAAAATAACAAGAGGGAATAAGAACCAAGAAAAAGAAGCATCAACAAAAGGGAAACACATACTTTTTCAGCATGGAAGAAATTATCAGTAATAACTTTATAATCAACTTGCTTTGAAGGACCCCTAGACAACATACGAGGAGACTTCAGACCATGAAAACTTGAAAACCCTCGTAAGATAGGGAAAACCTCCAACAGCCACACATTTAAAGCGTAAGGGAAACCACTAATCATATAACGTGTAGATGGCATGCTCTTGAAAGTTTTCACACAACCACGAATCGACCGTACCAACCAATTAAAACTAAGAGAACCCCAAGGATAAGACACCCGAAGACTGTCATCGTCAATTATCTTCATTAGATGACCTTTAACAACACATTTCTCGTTACGACCCAATAAAACCCTCTCCAATATATAGACCTCAGCAAGTCTAACAGGATCACTAGATTTTTCCCAAAAACCACCAGTACGATTACTTGACTTGATCTGTAAGAAACTCTTGAGATCACACAACCTTATTCTATCCTGATTTGGAAAATAAAGTCTCAACAATCTATTTGGTCTGCTAGACACAACACTAAAATCACCAACACAAGAATCCAACCCAGTAATACGACGGAAAGACTCGGAATCAAATACACACACGCGATCAAAAATCTTAAACTTTAACGCACTATAATTACTAGATGAAAGTTACGATAAGATCAAGCAATGGAAAATACTATCACTCAGGCGGACATCAACCAAATCCATAAACTGTCCAAACACACCCTTTTTCAACAACTCCAATTGAGAGACACTCAAAAAGGACAAAATCAAACTCCGAAAATGAAAATCACCACTCCACATGCCACCTCCTTCAACCCAGTGTTCAAACTTAACCAAGGGATGTTCCTCCTATAAAAGAAAAATTAATGTCAACAGAAACCAAGAGTTTACATAAGAATAAACCAAAAATGAGAATGAAAATAATTAACATATACCATAATAAAAAATCAGCCCCTAGACTGGTACACAAATACCTGCATAATAGAAGAAAGAACCAAAACACATAAGATTGCATAAAAAGCCAACATTATTAACAAAACAACACCAAAACACATAAAGATTGCATAAAAACCAAAATTATTAACAAGACAACACCAAAAAACCAAGACACACATAAATTAACTTAATTCATGAAGTTATGCCGGAACAGGCATAACTTTATCGAACCGGCATAACTTCAATTTCAAAAAGCAAGAACTCTGCCAGACCCGGCATATGTTGCCTCAGTCAAACACATTCTTCACAAAACCCAGATTATTAAACAAAAACAACAGCAACAACATAAAACAGTTGTTCACAGGCAAAACTTCAAAGATTCAACAAAGAGAAAACCAAAACGCATATCAAAATCAACTAAAACATATTACGACATTCAAAAAACCAGAATATATACATGGGGAACGAAACTAAAGTTCAAAAAATCATACAGACACTGTAACAAAAACACTATAATTTTAAATAAAAAAGGATCAATTAAATATAAAAAACGACGAAGACAAAGATATCAATTCAACAAACAACAATTTAACATAAAAATAAATATTGAAACGAGCAAAATATCCAAATTCGTACCTAAATTTTAGAACAGATAAGACAGACACAAAACAGAGGAGGAACGAAGAAGCAAAAAAGAAGAGAAAAGGGCAAATGACGAAATAGAAAGAATTTTAATGGGGTAAGGGTAATTTCGTCAAAAAAAACATTCATTAAACAGGCGGCAGGGGAAAAAATTAAAGAAGGCATAAATGAGGGGCAAAATATAAAGACCATCCCAAAAGAAGGGCACTCCGCGCAAAAAAAAGTTTAACAAATTCTGCAAAGGGCATAAAGTCCAAGACCGATTACTAAACTAATTTAAACGTTAGTTTTAGCAATTTATCCAAAAAAAGAAAGTGTCAATTTTCGTGCAAATGTTATATTGGCCGAGTTTTGAAATTGTTTAGGCGACTTCCTAAGATACTAAATGTTATTTCCTAAGTTCTAAACATGCATAGGGGTTTCAATATTTTTCAAGTGTTTTTACAAATAATTTTACACATAATATAAGAGAAATGAAGGAAGATAGTTAGGCTGGTGGGCCTACCGAGCCCACCAGTTGGCTATTTTCACCCATAGCTGGGCCTTCATCCATTTTCACCCATGGTTGGGCCTTCAAACAATATTAGCTTCCCTTTATTTCTCACGGACTCGATCAGAGAACAAGAATAGTTGGGCTTCAGGCCCAACAAATTTTCGTATGCGGAAAGATGACCTAAATGGCACGTGGGGGTGTCGCATGCAACGTAAAGAAGGCAATAGGATTAGACAAATGTTTGAGATATAATCATTTATCTACTACAAGGCAGGTTTTAATGACAAACACATTTATGCACAAACACGATTTCATAATTAAAGCAAGCAATCTAAAACCATAATCATATACATAAGGAAAATTCAGAGAAAACTAACAGGTCCAAATCAAAATAACTGTGGCCCAAACAAGGATTAAATGATAACAAAGAAGACTGAGGCCCAACAACAAAATACAAAAGAGTAAGCCCAAAACCAAACAAAAATTTAATCAACAAAGCCAACGACTATGGACTCACACGAGTGATATACCAACCATATACAAAATATACCTGGTATATTCAAGTATATTTCCCTTACATATCATGATGGAAAAACTAATATTCAAGCCCAGCAAGGAACACGTTAAGGTCTTCATGACTTTTTAAGACTCCATTTAGATAAATGCAAGCAGAACCCAAGAAGGAACATAAAGGGCAATGCAGTATACATAATATGCAGAGATCAGATGTTCACAGGGCCAGATTATACCATTTAGAAGACAAGATGCTTTGGGCTAATTACAAGCCCTTAAAGGGTAACTTAGCATGCAAATATATGTATCCTTCCACTTGTTTTTAACACTTAGATGGTCCCATGGGATGTGAGCTTCCATGAGGGAACCCCAGCAGCCTAGAATAAAGAGATTAGGCTGAGTTAGCTTGAAACTCCAAGCCTCATCATCCCTTTTCTTGGTCCTAGGTAAGTCACACTCATGATCACTCATATACCAAGTGCCAATCCTCCTTCAATTCAAACTTCCCAAGACTTAAATTCAACAGGCATATACCAATCCTCAAGCTATTTATATGAACTAATAGCCATACTTAGTTACACCTCAAAAAACACACAAAGGGAAGAATAGATAGTCTTATACGAACAAGAAAACTACATAGACACGGGCATTGATATGGATATAGGAAAACCGACATCAGACGGGGATTTAATCTTTCTAAACATGAAAACCTACATATTTGGAATTTTTAACCATGGCATGGTCACTAGAGGCTGAGCAGGTATGGTTTTCCATAGGAACATAACAATGTCAACAGTTTAAACAAGTGTTGCATGAAGATGTACACTTAACTGATTCATGTGATTGCTTTTAAGTGACAATAGTGAGTGAAACAGGGTTAAATCTAACAGGGAGTAATCATTTAGCATGCAGCTGTCATTTTTTATCAATAATAAACCTCAATACTCCTACATAACTTAATCAGAGGTGTTATATGTATGCAAAAATATCAGAGTTGAACTCAGAGTCCTCTTTTGATCTTATTAAGAACATTTGTTGTCTATTTTATATGAAATGGGATCATGCAAGCTTATGCTAATAGACAATCATTTATAATTGGTTCACGGATTTGCAGGGAGCATTGTAGGAAACCAATCAGGCAAACAATCGTCTACTCAACTTACTTAACCAAAACTAACACCATCGTTAGTCCAATAAACTTTATTAAGTGCAATTCATGTGCAGATGAATTCAAGCAAACACAGGTGCAAATTAACATCATGATTTAACAGTGATGGCACATAGACAGAGACTCACACACTTTTATTTGACAAGATAAGCATCATATTTTGACTACAAACTCTATTAACAGAGGATCAATCAAATATCAGCCCATAACTCTTTTAACCATGCTCAGACACTATCAACAGTGGATCAACTAAACTAATAGAGACCAACAAATGCTTCAAATCATACATGGTCCAATTAATCAGCAGCCAGGCTACTCAAATAGACATTTAGTGACAAAATTTGATTAAACAACATGCTAAAGACTCCCAGTCAAGCTTACTAATAACACTCTTATAATTTTAATCAAATATCACAATCTTGTTAGCATATTTTTACCCTAATCATGCTCATAATATCTGACTAATAATCCTAGCTTAAAAAATATTGGCATGCTAATTATCCACTAATCCCTCTAACTAAACTAATCACATAACTTCAATCCTTAACCATGCTTAATACTATAATCAAAATAACATAATCATCCTAATCATGCCCGCTATTAACAGAAAATTAAACACACTTCATAAACAGCATAAACAACATAAATAAATAATTAAACAAACAGAAATAATAAAGAAGGAGATTAACCTTTTGTGAGTGCAGTCTGTGTCGAGATTGGACTTGAGATCCTTGCTGCTCCACTCAAATTGCTCAGCCACACACCCAGAAAACAAAAACCAAACTTTTAAAACTTAAACTTAACTCGAAAAATTAAAGGCCTCAAGCAAAGTTGCTAAGACCCTAGGTATTTCGAGTTTTTTATGTGAATATCTGATATCCCCCTCCTTTTGTTGTAGAAATAGGGAAATAGAACCCCAAATTTGAGAAACCCTCGTCTCAATCCGATGTGGGACTTTGCAAAATTTTGAGATTAAACCTTTGTTTTATCAACCAAGGCCACAGTTTACTCAATAAACACATCAAGAGCTAGAACTGACCCAGATTTGGGTCAATCCACTTGGTTCTTCACGAACCAATAAGGACCCCGTATTCAAATCAAATGCAAACAAAAATAGTTAAAGACTTCAGTCTTGAGACCCTTGTAAAGCAAAAAGTAGAGGAGAGAGGAGTGGTAAATACCATGTTTGGGTTGGATCTTGGTAAAAATGGGTGAGAAATATCAGTGCAATAAATACTCTTACCATTCTCGATCCTGCAAATACTAAAGGAAACACGCGAGCCCTTCATTTTGGCCATTTCTGGTAAGGTATGACGTAAGGAGGGAAAAAATATGCGGCGGTGCTAGGGTTTGAGACAGGAAACCCTTTCCTTTCTCTAAGGGTTTGTTTGGTATCAGCTGAATGGGAAAAGGAGGGTATTACCCTTTATCTCTTAGCTTGGGCCAGGTCATGGTCCTTATTGGACCGGGCCTGGATTTACTTAAAAGAAAGGAAGAAAAAAAAAGGCGGGTCCAATGTAAATATATACTCGTGATATACATGTGTATATGTATACACGGGTATATATCCGTGTATATATGTATATAGGGGGGTGGGGTAAGTATGCAATATTTAACAAGTAGCCCAATTTTGAAACAATGTCCATTAATTAGACGTTTCAGTTATGACCAGATTGTAACTGATTGACCAATTGAAAGCTAATTTCCCAAGACTAACTTTGACTGACTTAAACCACGGAATTAATTATGCCAATTATGGTCACCTAAATCAATCAACCAATTGAAGGATAATTTTGTAAAACTAACCTTAATTGTTTTTTAAAACCGTGAAAATTGATCTTCCATTAATGGTCATAATTGAACTAACAATTGATTGTTTCAATTGTAGCCATTATTTTCCATATCGTAAACAATCTATAGAATTAATCATAACTAAATACTCAATTAATTATGATAAAATTACAATAAATTGAATATGCAAGAATTAGGGGTAGAGATGATTAATTTGTTTAATTGATCAAACAATTCAAACAATTAAATAAATAATTATTTTAAACTATTTCCTTGATTAAATTTAGCAAATATATCATAATTGTTGCAAAAATTAATTTCCAAATGACCTATAACATTTTATAAATTATTTCACCAAATAAGGATGGTAAAATATTATCTAAATAATATTATAAAATCATTTTGACTTCTAAAAAATACATATTTCACTCTATTTAATATTCAAGGACTCTGGGTAATTAAAATAAATTATGAGAGGTCAAAAATTAGGTGTCAACAGTTGTTTCACCTAAAATTGGTACAGATGGTTAGACCTGCCCTTTCGTCGTGAATAACTTACATCGAAGAAGAATTTCGTATTCTCATTTTCCTTGTTTGTTGCCAAAGAGAAATAGAACTCCTTTGTTCATTCTTCCATCAATATTCATATCGATCATGGTTTATGCTAGCCTAAACATAACATTTGCTTCATATGAAACTCATAATGCGTAGCTCTCAAGTCCCCTGTACTTGTTGCTTCATAATTTGAAGGATAAAGAACGTAGCGACAATAACAATAGTTGGAGGGTAACGACGATAGGTTACTCCGACTCTTCTTATGATATCTCTTATGAGATCAGTCTTATATATATATATATATATATATATATATATATATATATATATATATATATATATTTTATTACGGAGTCGCGCTATAGTCGTCCAGGTAGGCACTTATATGTGCACCTAGACATGTTTCTTTCTTTACCGAGTCGTATCGTAGCCGGTCAGGTAGGCACATAACCGTGCAATGTCACTAATCAGTTGGGCAGAGATAATGATATGATGACGAGATCATCCTACAGAGCGATATATATATTATTATATGATATGATATGATATGTTATAAGTGTCCACCGTGAGGAATGATTTTTACGAACACACAGTTATATGCACGTTGGCTATGTGTGTGTGTGTGTTTGTTGTCGTTGGGCTCTTCTACGTGGAGGTTGTTACATTTGATTCTTGTAGCATTATTTAGCGGCCTTGTCGGCTCGATATTCATGTTACAGGTCATAGATGCTAGGATTGGTTAGCTCAACCTTAGGGTGCCGGGTGCCGGCCACACCCTCATAGGTTGTGGTGTGACAAACTTGGTATCAGAGCAGGTCTGTCCTAGGAAGTCTGCAAGCCGTGTCTACTAGAGTTTTGTTATGGGTGTGTTGTGCACCACACTTATAAACAGGAGGTTACAGGGCATTTAGGATGGTTACTTTCTTCTTGATCTAGATCATGCGATAGAGCCGAGTCGTAAGTGTTCACTTCTAATCTTCATTTTATTTATATTCCAGTGGTGCCTAAAAGAGGCTATGACCAGACGTCAGGAGAGTATTTCGAGATTGGGAGTTGCTGAGGGCGAGGGCGCCACCCGCTAATGTGAAGCAGCATGAGTCTCAGAATAAGGCTGATTCTCAGGCCTCTAGAGCCACACCACAACCACCAGAGGAACACTGGGGAGCTGATGTACCTCCAGTTCAGCCCCAAGTTGCCCCCGAGCAGGATCTTGATATGTGGAGTGTCGTGCATTTGTTGACACGGATAGTGGCCTCCCATGCCCAGCGTCAAGTTTCTGGTTCTTCTGATAGAGTTGTTAGTGCGAGAGTTCAGGATTTCATTGACTTGGACCCTTTGGTATTCACAGGGATTAATCCCTACGCAGATCCACTGATATGGGTGATGCATGCCACTGATATTGAGTCGATAAAGCTTTCTTTTTATATGTAAGGATGTTGCTATTGATTGGTATGACACCTGGAAGCAGTCCTGGGACCCTGTGCTCTACCTGCGACATTGAGAGAGTTTTTTGAGGCATTTCTACAGTAGTATCTACCTATTGAGATTCGTCATGACTGACAAGATCAGTTTGTACGTTTAGAGCAGGGTAATATGAGTGTTAGAAAGTATAGCATGTTGTTCAACTTTACGGCCAGATACGCCTCTACTGTTGTAGCTGATATAACCGATCGAGTGTATCAGTTCGCGGGTGGTTTAGGACCATATTTGATTAATGAGCGTACCATGGCTGCTCCGAATCTGAGAATGGATATTGCTCACATACAAGCCTATGCGTAGAACTTAGAGGATCGTAAGAGATAGAGGCGGGTTGATCGAGAGCGGGATAAAGGTCAGTATAAGAGGGCCCGATCTACGGGTAATTCGGGGGATTTTACAAGTAGAGTCGACACAACTTTCTACACGTTCATCTTATCTAGAAGCCAATGCACTACTGGAGTTTTAGGGTCAGCGACGTGATCGAACCACTTATTCTGGTCAGGGACAGAGTTCGCAGACATCAGGCTCGCAGTTTAGAGGCGAGTTCGGCTAGATCAGGCCTTCGGTGCCTCGTTGTGATAGGGCTCATTTTGGGCTATGTCGTCAGGGTGCTGATGTAAGTTATGCGTATGAATAGCCGGGTCATATTATGAGATATTGTTTGATGAGAGGCCGAGGTGGTATGGCTCAGCAGCATCTGCAACAGCTTCTTCTTCTTCAGTGCGCCCTTCTAGGCAGAGTATGCAGACACAACTGGCAGGGGTAGAGGCAGAGGAGGAGTGTCTAGTTCAGGCGGTCAGCAGATCCGCATATATGCATTATTGGGTCGTCAGGACTTAGAGATATCTCCGGATATGGTTACAGGTATAATATTCGTCTTTTCTATTGATATGTATGCCTTGATAGATCTAGATTCTACATTTTTGAATATTTCCCCCATCGTTGCTGGCAAGGGTAATAAAGGGCCTGAATTATTACGTAAGCCATTTCAGGTATCTACGCCAGTGGGTGAGTTTGTGATAGTTTGACGGGTATCGAGATTGTGATGTGATGATTCATGACAACCATACATTAGTTGATTGGCATACACGAGAAATGGTCGATTTTGATATTATCATGGGTATGGATTGGTTGGTTTCTTGTTATACTAATGTAGATTGCTGGACGAAGATTGTTCATTTTAATTTTCCAGGCGAGCCTGTTATTGAATGGAAGAGTACTACTGCAGCGCCTAAAAGAAAGTTTATTTCTTACCTTAAGGCTCGAAAGATGATTGCAGAAGGATATATTTACCATCTGGTGTCAGTTCCTGTTGTTAATGAATTCCCCAATGTATTTCCTGATGAACTTACTGGTCTTTCTCCCAAAAGGGAAATTGACTTTGCTATTGATGTACTTCCAGATACTCAGCCTATATCTATTCCTCTATATAAAAAATGTCCCCTGCTGAGTTTAAGATATTGAAAGCTCAGTTGAAGGATCTTCTGGATAAGCGTTTTATTAGACCCAGTACTTCTCCGTGAGGTGTACCAGTGCTGTTTGTTCGTAAGAAAGACGGTTTGTTGAGAATGTGTATTGATTACGGTCAGCTCAATAAGGTGACTATTAAGAACAAGTACCCCCTTCCCAGAATTGATGATTTATTTGATCAGTTACAGGGAGCGAAGTACTTTTCCAAGATTGATCTTCGATCTGGATATCATCAGTTGTGACTCAAAGAGCAAGATATCCTGAAGACGGCTTTCCGGACTAGATATGGCCATTTTGAATTTCTTGTCATACCCTTTGGTCTCACTAATGCGCCAGCGGCTTTTATGGATTTAATGAATAGGGTCTTCAAGCCATTTATCGACATCTTTGTTATTGTGTTCATTGATGATATCCTGATATACTTACGGTCAAAAGCAGAGCATGCAGATCAATTGCGAGTAGTATTTCAGACGTTGCAAGATCATACGTTGTATGCTAAATTATCTGAATACGAGTTCTGGTTGAATTCAATGGCGTTCCTCAGACATATCGTCTTAGATGAGGGCATCAAGGTGGATGGTCAGAAGATCGAGGCAGTAAAGAATTGGCTGAGGCCCACAACTCCTACGAAATTCGCAGTTTCTTGGGCTTAACAAACTATTAACATAGGTTTGTGGAGAATTTCTCTTCTATTGCAACTCTTTTGATAATTCTCTTCTATTGCCACTCCTTTGATAAAGTTGACAAATAAAGCAGCTAATTTTCAATGGTCTGATGCTTATGAAAGGAGCTTTCAGGAATTAAAGAATCGATTAACATCAACGCCTATCCTAGCACTTCCTGAGGGATCTGAAGGTTATGTGGTGTACTGTGATGTGTCAAGGTTGGATTAGGGTGCGTTCTGATGTCTCAAGGGTTGGATTAGGGTACCTGACTTATAATATTGAGTTAGCAACCGTTATATTTGCCCTAAAAATACGACGTCATTATCTTTATAGAGTTCATGTTGATATCTACACAGATCATATAAGAGTTTGCAGTATATATATGACGGTTCGCTTTTTACGTGGTGTTAAGGCATAAAAGACTGTTGCGAACTTGTTGGTGCTCTTTTGGACTTTGTTTTGAAAGAGTCGCCACCTAATTTTTAGGAAATTAGGAAAATCGATTTTGAAGGGTTTATTCAAATACCGTGAAAAAACCTTCGTAATCCAGAATTCTAGGTAAGGGTTCTGATGATCCCCTGGGGAAGGTGTTAGGCACCCCAGTATTAAGAATCCGTACTATACGGTTGACCTTCGAATTCCAAAGTATGAGTATTTGCATGAACTGTCTATTTAGTGCTTATTCTTACATTTAAAGAAAAATGTCATTTTTGTAAATTGCATATCATTTTTGGAATGAATTTGAATATGTCCCCCTTATATACAGGGTATCGTAGTTTTTGGATTTACAATATCCGTGTATAAATAGTCTCCTTTTATATACAAGGAGTATATTTCATTTCATAAATGAAGAGAAATGAGAGGTTTTCATTTTTATAGCACTAAGTTTATGTCATACTCATACTTTGGCTCTTGTCGATCCGTTTTGGTACGTTCAGTCTTATCCGGAACTTTATATTACAACTTGGTTTTTATGTTATAAAAGAGCGTTTTTATGTGTCCACAGGAGTATATCTCGGCTGTATATACTCATCTTTTATGGCCTTTTCCTTGGCCCAAAACTGCAATTATAGGCAAAGCTTTGATTCTGTTTTAATTTTCAGAAAAAAAAGAGTTGTGTACATATTTCTTTTATCCAATTCTAGTCCCTGTCAATTTTAAAGGCTTAAGTATGGAATTGGTTCATTTTTTGCTATAATTTTACAAAGTTAGCTTTTGATTAGGGATTACCCGTGGGTTGAGGCCCAAAATTTATTTCAAGTAGTTGTAAAAAATCTCCTTTTGTACAAACTTAACAAAAACAAATTTGTTTAAACCAAGTTTGTAGTTTTATTAAGTTTCTAAAAATGCTTTTGTTATCAAAAAAACGTCTTTATCCATTTGGAGTTTTAAAAACATCAAGTTATATTAAAAGGAGTTTATAAAATCTCATCTTTTATACTTAGCTTTTAAAAACCGTTGAATCTGCTTGGCCTTTTAAAAACCGTTGATTTTGCTCGGGGTTTTGAAATAGAGTTAGACTAGGGGGTACCAAACCCCTAGTTTAGCCATTTTCACCCATGGCTGGGCCTTCTGCACGCCTCGCTATTTGCTTCACCTTTTGCGAACTCAATTTTGAATTAATTTCCTATTGGGCCTATGGCCCAATAGGTAGGCTTTGACTGGACCCGAATGGCCATGCGAGTGAGGAGAGGGAGGGACAATAAAAAGGAACCCAGTTAGTTTATAAACACTGATCTTATCACTAAAATAACAAAACTATACATAGTACAAAAAAACATGAAAAGTACTCATATTGCTCTATATTTGCCCCATTTCTCCTTCAGTGGATTTGTTTTGGTTGGAGATTTTACAATGACATAAGGACTAAGTCCTTGCCTTGTATTCTCGTTGTCGCACAAGTTCCAAAGGACTTCTAAGAACCCTAGACATGGCTAACACCGAGAAGGCCTGGACAATCCCGAACTAACATAGTTTATCTCAACCAATACATCCAAACAAGAGAAAAAGAGAGTACAAACTTAGGAATGGCAAACAGATTTTGAACAAGCTCACAAAAAATCATCAGTCAAGTGTCATACTCTAAAGACAGGCAGTTGTATCAAACACAACCAATAACAACATCTAAATGGGATTAAATGATCAACAAGTATAGGGATAATAGTGGGCAATCCAGCTTCATAACTGGGTGACAATGAAGAGAGTACACATAAAAATTTGCTTCAGAGGGGAACACAGGGAATGATCAGTCAAGTTATGGACTGGTTAATCAAATAGTAATATAAGGATAAGCTGAAACAGATCAGGCATACCAAAGCAAACATAGGAGGATTCATGGTTAATATAGGCTTGTTTCTTTTTTAGAAAGCACTTAGCCCAGGACTCATTATAAAAAAAAAATCCAAATGCACATATTCAGACAATCAGACCTATCTATTTATTAAAGTTCAAGCCACAGCCTAGAGGAAACAAGACATGGTTACACTAATTCAAGTGATGGCATTCACCCTCTCCAACTAAGCTCAAGATTACACACAACCAAGTCCAAAAACAAGCACAACATTCACAGAAAAAGGAGCCTGAGAAAGTGTCACAGACAACCATGACTCATGTAGTGTCACTTGTTCCAGGTGGAAGAGGTTTTGACAGCACTTAGGATTTTTAAAGGGCACACATTTAGAACTGGAAGCTTCTAAAACTTGCCCCTCTTTATTAACTCAAGCACATAACAAGCTGGTTCATTAATCAGGATCACTTGTAAAAAATAGATAAGTTTTGCAAGACTTTGATGAAGAAAAAAGGGATTCCCATTGGGCAAGTCATATGGACACTCAGTCATGATAGCCTTAAGACAGCTTGATTCCCAGATATGGTATTTAGATACATTTAGACCAACTAGAAGCTTCTTCAAAGAACAAAAAGGAGAGGAAGAGGAAGAGGAAGCAAGAAGTGGACCTATAACATGATCACAGTTTTGGCAACCAAGGAATCCAAACGTCACATAAAGCAAGTCTTAATCAATAAACCAAGTGACAAGTGTCAGGCCTTAGTTATGGATGAACAAGTTAGGGAAAATGGATAAGGACACATGGCCAGCAGCATAGTAAATGGCAAATAAGTCAGTGGACACTTAGTCTTCTTATAGGTGGACTCATGCCTAAATAACACAACCATCAGCCCCATTTTCCCTCACACACACCAATTTTAAAACAATAAGGTTTAGAAAACCTACAAACTTTTCAGACAAAAGGAATTTTCAGAAGGCAAGGTGGGAATCACATAACACTTAGACTTGACAAGTATTGACAGTAGCTTATTTGGTTCTAGGTGTATCTTCCCCTCTTTTTTGGACATGGTTAGACTGTTATACTCTACTTGAGACCTTTATGAGTCCCAAGATCATGAAGAGAGGGTCAAGGAGATGAAAGAAAAAAATTTCAGGCCCCTTAAAGGGCAACAGGATAGGGTGGGGTCATCACCTCCCCATCTCCTTTTCCTGAGTCTCCTTTTAGCAAAAAGGGATCTTGGGCCCCACTGGTCACTACCTCCAGTTCATGCCCAGGATCACCTTTTCCTTTCCTAAAACCCTTCCCCCATCCTATGGCCTTACCTTAATCATCCAGTGACACACTAGAGGTCCTAGGCAGATTCACAACCATCCAAATCTGTCATAACTTCTTTTAATAAATTCATGAAACTAAAGTCTAGGTTTTAAGACTCTTGTGCCAAAAATCAGTTGTAAGTACTAGGGACAGACCTCTCATAAACACCTATCAAACAATAGCAAGCTAGTTGAACTCATGAGGATTATGTCCAGGTTATAAAAGACGTTTTATTGCCAAATTCAATTATGAATACATAGGAACAGACCCTTCATAAACACATACCCAAACAATAGCAAGCTAGTTAATTTATAAAGGCTATGTCCAGATTATAAAAGTAAACCTTAGTTATCAAGTTCAAATGTGATATACTGGGAACAGGCCCACTCTGAACATATAACAAATTGCAACAAGCTAGTGTTTCCTTAACAACTTCAATACTGAAAATTATGATCATAAAAAGGTCTTTGTTTTTAATTAAATTATATTTAAAAAGAGAAAGAGAGCATACTCCCCTTTTCCATCAGGGTCAGATCACACAAGGAAACAATCAATAGACTTCAAACACCATCACTTTATCCTTATCACCACTCTTTTTAAAGGAACTTAGCTCTCAACATCAAAGGGAAACACAACAGTATCCAGGAAAGCCATACAAGGACAAGCTAAGCGAGATTTATAACAAGGATCCCATTATCCTTCCTTCTTTTATCCTTTCCTTACCTATTAGTATAATTAGGTGATAAGTCCTAAAAAACAACAAGGTTTTCCTTCACACAGACATGACTCATGGGCAACTTCTACGCATGAGGAACCAAAATACACATACACACACTCCTTGCCAAACTAACAGTCTTTAAATCCATCTTTTGTGCCATTTTTTTATCAGAATAGACATATTTCATTGCTAGGGGAGAACAAACATGACAATCAACTCTTAACCAACCTATTAGACTAGGTGATTTGCCTATTTTTTTAATCAAATATATATTATCTTAGAACTGCTCTGAACCTAGTTTATTATAGCAACATTAGAAACCTTTTAGACTCAAACACATCACAACCACACACTCCACATGTTCTACTCAGAGGCATTTTAACAAATTCCCACAAGCAGGACAATCAGACCAAAGGCAGAGCCAAGTGAAATACTTTGGTCAAGTTAAAATCCTTCCCCTCCCCAGGATCATTTTAAGGACCTTTATCTCAATGTACATTAACGTGACTCAAAATGCCCAGTTTTCAACCAAATAGGTATGACTTAGCAGGAATCAGGCCAAACAAAGGCACTTGATTCCCTTGTGACCACCAACACCCTTTAGGTCAAGCAGGTTACCAAGTAAAACAAGTAGAATTCCACAAAACACACAATACACTTTCACTTTTTAAAATCAAAACACCATTAGATAGGACAGACATGATTAGGCTAGGTCTGGTACATTATAAACTTTAACTCCCAACAAACAACATGTTTAGGAAAGACAAGTAATGACCAGACTAGGCCCAATTCCAATTAGACCTTCAACTTTTCAAACAAGTACATGATCAGGTGAGACAATAATAACCAGACCGTGTTCAAGACTTCAAACTTCCAAACTAACACATGACCACATGGGACAAACAATAGCCAGACTAGAGTTCAACATAACAAGACTTCAACGTCCCAACTGATACATGATCACAAAGACACATAAGGCAGACAATAACTAGACTAAAGTCTTTCATTACAAGACTTCAACTTCCCAACTGACACATAACCACATAAGACAAGAAATAATCAGACTAGGTCCAATATAAAAAGACTTCAACTTCCCCAAGACAAACATATGATCAAACAGGACAAACCATGATCAAACTAGATTCAAGACTTAAAACTCCCAACTAACACATGATCAGGTAGGACACACAATAACCAGATCAGAAAACTTACTTCATACTGACCTCTTGACCCTTTCCTTAATTGACCTCCAGAAAGACATATCTCCAAGTGAATAATAACAAGAACATAAGGCAAATCAGTCATTCAAAGAGCTTGTGACTTCAAACTAGCTCCCTATAAACCAAGTTATCACATGGGACACATAGGAATAGACCGCTCAAGACTTTAACAAACCTACTTTGACCCTAATTCAGAACACAGGACTTGCATCAAGCTAACACATTAACTTAAACTATATCCCAAACCTTCACATAGAGCATTTAATGGTGTTTAGACAACCATGCTAGAACAGAAAGTCCATATCAAACAAACTCCTCAACTCAAACTCTAGTTCTAAACCACACTTAAAGACCCTTAGTCACAACTGAACAAGCAATGGTACAAACAGGAAAGCTAAATGGAAGTCCAAGTCAAGCAAGTCAGAATCTAAAAAAGGAATCACAACAAGCACATCAGGTTTGAACTTTTGTCCTAATCCACAGACAATCATATTAACCAAGCATAGTATGGACAACAAATGAAGGAAAGATAACAACCCAACACATTAACTCAAACCTCTATCCTAAACCACATATAATCACCTTGACTAAGTCTAGGGTAGACAAAATCTAGATATAAAGGTAATAAGCTAAAACACTAACTTAACTCCTATCATGAACCACACACAACCATACTACCTAAGCATAACATAAACATAATCTAAGTATAGGAAAAAGCAATAAACTAACTTAAACTTCATCATAGAACCACACATAATCCTATTAACTAAACATTACATAAACATAATCTAAGTATGAAAAGCAATAAACTAAAATACTAATCTAAACTTCATCATAAAACCACACATATATCTATTAACTAAACATAACATAAATCTAAATATAAAGCAATAAACTAAAAGGTATTTACCTTTTGTGAGTGCAACCGGGGTCAAGCACTGGACTTGGAGGCTTTTGTGCTCCAATGCCAGACTCAGGCCACCAGAACACCACACAAACAAATGAAAGACAAATTTTAGAACTAGAAAAAAAAACTGAAACCCTTAGGTTTTAAAACTAAATTTTTTTGACTTATGGAACTCTTAAGGCTTAAAATAGTAATTTCAGCCTCTTTTCGGTTTCCAACCTCCTTTCTCGAACAAATGGGGGTTTCTATTTATAAAAACCCCAAAATGCCTCTTAGAATTGCAACCAACGATTTGGGACCTGCAAATTTATGCAAGTCTCACTCACAAATCCAACACACGGTCAGATTCAAGGTACAAAAACGAAATCAACAATCTACAAGCCTTAATACTAATAGTAATGACAGAAAAAATATAAAAAAAGGGGATTATATCTTCAAGGGTCTGTTTGGCCTGATTTTGTGGAGAGAAGAACGAAGCATTAATGGCTTCGCCTTCTCTCCTGACGCTACATGCCCACTATGATGGGACGCGGTTGAGAATAGGCGGGGTGGGTGGTGGAACAGGGGGCGGCGCAGGGTTTTACCCCTAGCCGCCTCCCCTCTTATTTCTTTGCTAACAGACCCTTAGGATCTTGGAAATGGACGGGTGAGAGGAGTATATACTTCCTCCCTTTTAATTCGCTTAGTGGACCAGGTCCTAGTCCATATTGGACTGGGCCTGGTCCTTTAAGAAAAACGCTGGGCCCATCCTACATTATATATATACATAGATATATACGCACTATGTATATTGGTATATACATGGTGTGTATATATATATATGTGTGTGTGTATATATATATGTGTGTGTGTGTGTGTGTGTGTGTATAGAGGGTGGGGGAAAAATAAAATAATAAATAAATAAAAAAGAACTAATTATTAGTCCATTCAGACTTAATTAATTTAAAACATGACTCATAAATAAAATAAAAATCATTTTGCAGATACTAGTTTTGAATTAATTAACCAGATAAAAGAAAATTAATCAGCTATGCAAGCACACACAGAATCAAGATTTAAAGGGTACAATGGTCAATTCTTCTAATTACTCAAAGTGCCTTGGACAATAAAATGGAATAAAATTACCTATTAATCTAATTTTCCTTGATTTAATTAATTAAGTAAATAATTATCCAAAAAGGTTTTTTTTTTGTTTGTTTTTGCCCTTTGATTAATTTCAATAAAAATATTCCTTGAATATCATCAATTTCCACAAAAATTTAAAAATACCCCTGGAGATTTCTTTATCAGGTTAAAGGGGTGAAATATTATCCCAAATAATTTCATAAAAATAACCTAGACCCTTTAGGGTGCACAACTGATTTTATTTAATATCCAAGGGCTCCGAGCACTTAAAATAAATTACGGGAAGTCAAAAATTACATGTCAACAATATATTCAGGCAAAAAGAATTGAACTTGAGATAACGAAGGTGGCTGGAATTGCTGAAGGACTACGATGTTGATATTTTATACCATCTGGAAAAGGTGAATGTCATAGCTGATGCGTTGAGTTGTAAGTCCATGGGTAGTTTGAAGCATATGGGAACTGCTAAGTTAGAAATGACTAAGGAGTTATATCGATTGGCCAACCTGAGTGTGCGGCTACATGATACAGGTGACCAGGGTGTAGTAGTCCAGAATGTTGTGGGGTCGTCACTAGTAGTTGAGGTAAAAGCACGGCAATTTGAGGATCCGGAGTTAGCCAAGATTAAGGAGAGCATCCCTTTTCAGAATAAGTAGTTGTTCGAGCTATCAAATGACGGAATTCTCAAATATAAGGGCAGATGGTGTATACCTAATGTTGGGGAGTTTCATAAGCAAATTATGACAGAGATTCACCAGTCCTGGTATTCAGTTCATCCTGGTTCTACGAACATGTATCATGATCTTCGTCAGCTATACTGGTGGAATGACATGAAGAAGGACATTGCTAGATTTATGGATCAGTGTCTTAACTGTCAGCAGGTTAAAGTTGAACATCAGAAGCCTGATGGGTTACTTCAGAATATCGAGATCCCAACATGGAAATGGGAAGCTGTTACTATGGACTTTATTACAGGATTGCGTAGTTCTCATCGGAAGTTTGATTCCATCTGGGTTATTGTGGATAGGCTTACAAAATCATCATACTTCTTACCTGTCAGAACTACGTACGCAGCTGAAGATTATGCCAGACTGTATATCAAAGAGATAGTTCGATTACACAGTGTTCCAGTTTCTATTATATCTGACAGAGGTGCGCAATTTACAGCTAGTTTCTAAAGATCTTTTCAAAAAGAGTTGGGTACTTATATTAGTCTCAGCACAGCTTTCCATCCACAGACAGACGGACAGGCCGAACGTACTATTTAGACGCTCGAGGATATGTTACGAGCCTGTGTATTGGACTTCAAAGGAAGCTAGGAAGATCATTTTCCACTTATTGAGTTTTCCTAGAACAATGGCTACCGCTCTAGCATACAAATGGCACCATATGAAGCTTTATAAGGGCGGAAGTGCAGCTCCCCTATTGGTTGGTTTGATGTCGGTGAAACAAAGTTGTTAGGACCTAAGTTGGTGAAACAAGTGGTAGAGAAAGTTAAGTTGATTCAAGAAAGATTATTTATGGGACAGAGTCGACAAAAGTCATACTCAGAAAATCACTGTAGAGATATGGAGTTTGCTGTGGGAGATTCGATATTTCTGAAAGTATCACCTATGAAAGGCGTAATGAGATTTGGCAGGAAAGTCAAGCCTAGCCCAGGTGTGTTGGGTCGTGTCAGATCGTGCAGAGAATTGGCCAAGTTGCATATAAACTTGATTTGCCACCAGAGCTAGAGGCAGTCCATCCGGTATTCCATATCTCTATGCTTCGTAAATGCTTAGGCTATCCTTCTCGCATTACTCATATTGAGGATGTTCAAGATACTGAGAACTTGTCGTACGAGGAAGTTCTGGTCGCCATCCTAGATCGTCAAGTTCATAAATTATGAACTAAAGAGGTAGATTCGGTTAAGGTATTGTGGCGGAAAAATAATGTAGAACAGATGACGTGGGAGGCAGAAAAAGATATGAAAGCCCGATACCCTCATTTGTTCCAATCTTTAGGTTTACATTGACATCCCTGCAATACGATACTTCCTTTCTCAAGACATATATATATATATATATATGTGTGTGTGTGTGTGTGTGTGTGTGTGTGTGTGTTGTGTTAGGTGTTATTGCTTAGTCAGGCGCGGCGAGTACATCCTTGACCGCAGCAGATGACAGTTGAGGTGAGTTATGTCTAACTTATTTTGATTTCTGCATAGTTAGATGGCCGTGTGAGGCCAAATTGATATTGTTGTGTGGCCCTATGTGGCTTTGGATAATTTTTTGAGCTGCTTGATAGGTTTTGGATAGTCCTGTTTACACAGGAAACTCTACCAAAATTTTAAGAATCCTGAGAGTCGAGATATCCCTCAACATTCGAGGACGAATATTCTAAGGGGGGAGGATGTTACACCTCGTGTTTTCATATGTTATTGTATCGTAAGGTGGATGACATGATAAGAAGATAATGTTATGAGGTATTTAAATGGTATGTTAAGTTTTGAAGTCAAACGAGTTGTGATACGAAAGTCGACAAAGGTCGTCGCATGTTACGTTTGTAATTTCACTGAAATTTGGGTTATATGTCGCAGAGATTTTCTCTCAATATACTTACAGTTACAAGGTGATCCACCAAAAAATCGAAGGTCTACGATTCTATTTTCCAGCACATTTAACCGTTCATCGATATGACGTCGGAGTAGAGAGATATTCACATTTTTGTCTAAGGGCGTAAGCTGTCGTGGGAACAGCGAGCACGGTCGGTGGCTGCTCACTTTAGGTCATATAAAGACCCCCTTGCACGAATTTTTCTTCATTTTCTCATCATCCACGACCTGGAAAACCCTCAAACCCTCTCCAATTAATCCTGCATCAATCTCAATCCAAACCAAGAGCAAATTTATCAACTTTAACATGAAGAACAACATGGCGATTATGGAATCGTAATTTCTTCACTATTTTGTTTCTCGGATGAAAACTTCGCCTTGAAGTAATTTATAGTTTGAAGTGTTACATATCACTTGAAGTATGTTTTAACCTTCTTTTCATCTCCTTGAACTATACAAACGTTTAGACTTAGAAAATTAGAGAAAATCCCTTAAGAAGAAGTCCTTGTTAACTCTCATGAATATAGCTTAATTGTTGGGCTGTTTTATATGGTTAGGGTGGGTTGTTTGGCCTGGTGATATGGATGGTATCATAATGATGAGAAAGGGCAGAAAAGTGGGATATGGCTGCGTCTTACGGGAGAATTAAGCTACAAATAAGCCTATTAACTTATGCTCTCAAGTTGCTCGACTAAATGTATAAATGAAGAATTCTATGAGCTATGAACTTGATTTTGATCCCAAATGGTTCATATTATGTAGGAAATCGTTTGTAAGATGTTCGAGCACTCCGGAAACATATATAACTCCATCGATAAGGTATGTAAGGCTTTCTATATGCTTTTCAACATGACTAGAATTCGGATAACTGTTTATTGAATTGTTTTCGTTGGATTTGAGTTGTTTCACCTCAAATTGGTAGAGATGGGTAGAGCTTCCCTTTCCTCGTGAATAACTTACATCGAAGAAGAATTTTGTATTCTCATTTTCCTTGTTTGTTGCCAAAGAGAACTAGAACTCCTTTGTTCATTCTTCCGTCAATATTCATATCGATCATGGTTCATGCTAGCCTAAACATGTCACGACCCATTTTAGGACCGTGTGGGCACCTACCTTTCCCACCTCGGTAGGCGAATCCTCTCATTTCTATCACATATCGATTGAACAGTAAATCGTTTGAAGCATTAGATATTTAGAAAATACAGCGGAACTCCATAATATAACCAATAAATAATCCATGTGATTACAACAATACATGATTTGAGACTTGATACAATTTCCCATGACCTGGTCTAGACTAGTACAAGAGCGACTAATGATTTCAGATTACCACTACATTCTACGACTCAATCTCCGTCCCGAAATGAAATGGGAGGAGGTCTTCCAGATAGGCACCGCATAATTCCATCTATGCTTCGATCAATCACCTGAAACAATCTACACCCCAAAAAGGGCGTAGCAAGTGCAATATCAGTACAAACCACGCGTACTGAGTAAGTATCATAGGCCGACAATGGTTAGTAACACATATCAGTAAAAGAATTCACAAATAAACATGATAACAACCCAAGCAAGTCATACAACTATCTACCACACACTGTATATCATTACCCTTAAGCATTAATTTCACTCTAATAATTCACCAGTCAAGCTCACAATGATATCGGAATCACATAACATTAAATCGATCGTTTCAGTCTAGTAGTCAACTTATCATTAAGACACTCGTTATCCTACATCACATAGAGACCAAACATATAACTGATCTTACGGGCGGTCTATAGATACCTCAACAAGTTCAATCAATAAATTCGGACCCAAGTACACGTCATTGCCTAAGTAAAGCATCTAAAACCAAATGTGCCAAGTTTGAATGAATCAATCTGAATCCAATCACCACAAGTAAATACCAAATCATCTAACACGCCATAATGCAATGCAATGCAAGATGTATGGATGCAATGCCATGCCATGCCAATGAGGTGCACACACGTACTCCGAACGAAAATATCGACATCTCGGTAGCACAACCCAGTGTGACTCGCGAAGTCTGAGTGCCACCCGTCCCGAATCTTTGCCAAACAGACAGATGGGACCCTGGCTAATTGTTCACAGGGGGAGTCTCACCGGCACCACTTTGAGGGACCCGCGGAGTCTATGCACTAACAAATGATTCTGGAATAACATCGGAATCGGCCATGCAATAACGATGCCCGGATATAACCATCGAACATCGGCTATAGTCACTCTAAAGAGTTTATCAAAATACCAGTTTCACTCAATCAACGATACTGGATCATCACCGGGTATCGACCATGCATCCTGAATATGAGAGAATGTATGCAATGCATATGTCAATGATTTCGGAATTGAACCTCGGACATCGGCCTTCTCACAATCACTCAAGTAAAAGAGTTTGCCAAACACCAATTTCATATAATTAACGATTCCGGAATGGATCTTCGGACATCGGCCTTTTCACAATCACTCAAGTAAAAGAGTTTATCAAAATACTAGTTTCACTCAATCAACGATACCGGATCATCACCGGGTATCGGCCATGCATCATGAATATGAGAGAATGTATGCAATGCATATGTCAACATCAACCACCAAGTTCAATATCACAAGTACCAATAATGGGGTACGCCAACGATGTATCATATCACAATACCAACAATGGGTATGCCAACAATATATCAATATCACAATACCGACAGTGGGTATGCCAACAATGTATCTATATCACAATACCAACAGTGGGTATGCCAATAATGTATCTATATCACAATACCAACAGTGGGTATGCGAACAATATATCCGAACCAAGATGGATGATAGGATCTAATCTCTATCAACAACTCACGGCATCGAGCCAACACAATAGAATTGTCAAGCACAACACAACGGGGTAACTAGTCCCAACACACAACAGGTCAATTTACATTGTTACCACTTTCTTAAATCAGCCTATTAGCTTAGAACAAGTAATCTCACCTTGCACTCACAATCATTCATCACGACTCTTTTTTTAGAACTCAATAACAATCGTTAGTGTATTTTATCCTCCCATCTATCAACTAGGTTCACTAGTAATGGCATAACACAATAATCACATGTTACGGGAATTTCTCATCATTAGACACAACAATAGGTTTCACCCGCTACTTTCAAGTCACACATATCCACTGATATTAACAAAAAAACAATATCAAACAACCTAAGGAATCTACAGGCCACAAGCCTAAACACACAAATCACACAACAATACAATCCTAAGATTCCATCCTAAATCACTAATTCCTATACATACATTCTGCGTTCCTTCTAATACACGAATATATGAAACTAACCGGAGTCTACCGAAAGGGAAGCCATAACCTACCTGGCAGCCGAACAGGTGCCATGAACCCACACGTTGTCTTGTCTTTTGAAGCGTCTCGAAATAAAAAAAAACTCTAACACATGTGAATTCTATGTAAGAAACCATGAATAATGATACCCATATTGGCTACTTTCTATTCGGGTCAAATTCCAACCCTTAATTTAGGAAAAACGGGTCTCAAGGGCAAAATGAGAATTTTATGACCAAAATACAAATTCAACACCAAAAGGGAAAAACCCATTACTTTAATTATAGGAATACTCAATTAATTCTTAAAATTATCATTTACATGAAAACCCCCAAATTTAGGTCTAAGAACCCTAACTTTGATTCAAGAATTTCAACTCTAAAATGGAAGATTATTGGTTAACAAGACTAGATAAATCATTATCTAGAATAAATAGCAACATTAAAATTATTAAATCACAATCTAGGAAGCCAATTCGTTTTTAGAACTCTTTCATGAAAAATCCCAAATTTGGGTTGAAGAACCCTAGGTTTGGCATAGAGATTTTTGGAAGAGGAAGGGTTTTAAAAAACCAAAATGATGGATTAATTAATGAAAACTATTAAGCATGAGATTTAGACCTTACCCATAGGAACAATCTCGAGAAATAACCAAGAATCCATTCATCCCCAAGCTTCCAAGGGAGAAGGTATCCTAAATGAGGTCCAAATCCAATATAGTCTCTGTTTTTCCTCTATTTTCATGCCAATATGACCTCAAAATTATTATTTTACGGAACCATTGGATTCCTCATGAAATTTCCTTGAATTTTGGCTTTTGAATCGCCTTATTTGGACTTAAAATGAAGGAGATATGAGGGTTTTTATATTGGACCCAACTTCAATTTTCTGCGGGACCGCTATAGCGGCAACCACTGCAGCGGTCCTAAGGGCTCTGTAGCTGTGCCGCCCCAGCGATAAAGGGTCCGCTGGAGCGGTCACCAGACACAAGATGACCCGGTCTTTCGGATTTTCGCCCCAGAAATCCGAAAGCTCATCCGGAACCCAATTTTGACAAACCAAATATGTAGATATAGGTAAAAATGCACTATGAACTCATTCGCGCACTAGAAATTCCCAACGGATATACCGTTGACTAAGTCAACTCCCGAGCGACCAAAACTCAACTTCCCAACTCAATTTTCGATCATCATCCGAGGTTCGATTTCAACAAACGAAATATGCATCCACATGTAAAAACACGCTATGAACGCACCCGTGACCTCGGATTTCCCAACGGAGATACCGTTGACTAATTCAACTCCAAAACCTCAATAACCATTCCTAAACCAAGTCCACAAATGCACCCAAGTGCATCGGGAGCCGAACCAATTCCACCAATGCGTCATAAATCAGTCTATGAACTTCTCAGAATCAATGGATTTCCAAATGAAATCCGTTCATCCAAAAGTCAACTCCCGGTCAAACTGTTTTCGCTTAAAGCTAAATTTTTCTAGAAAACATTCCAAAACCCAAAACGATGCCCAAGAAGTCAGGTCAACTATCTTCTCGGGTAAAAATAGTTCTAACGAGACTTAGGAACTGGTCAACAAGGGCAAAAATGGAAGAGTCACGGTAACGACAAAATGGGTCGTTACAAAACATAACATTTGCTTCATATGAAAATTATAATACGTAGCTCTCCTGTCCCCTATACATGTTGCTTCATAATTTGAAAGATAAAGAACGTAGCGACAATAACAATAGTTGGAGGGTAACTGTCACGACCCGACCAATGGGCCATGACGGGTACCTGGAACTGACTACCGAGCAGCACTAATTATGCTAACCATCATACCCAACCTGTACACACATGATCTCCAAGGTAATACATATATATATATATATATATATATATATATATATACATAAGCCCTCACGGCTACCAAAATTCTATAAAAAATATACACTGGTGTATTTGTGAGACATCTGTTACCTACGCATATGTATCTACGAGCCTCTACTAGAGTACTGAGACATAAGGATGGGACAGGACCCCGTCATATCCAAATATGAACATAAAATAATGCATCAATAAGCTGCACCTCCGGAGTAGTGGGGTGCTCCTGTATAAGCTGGTATAGCTCCTAAGAATCTGGGCCGCCTCCCTGTCTACCTGTGGGCATGAACACATAGTCCATAAAAAGAAAGGACGTCAGTACGAACAATGTACTAAGTATGTAAGGCATACACAATAACATGATAAAGAGATGCAAGAGTATAAGATAAAGGGCTAACCTATAACTGATTGTCTCTTAAGGCGGAGTCATGCATGCTAACTTATATAATAATCAACATCATATCATGTAAGCATATATATAACTGCCCGACCATATAGGTACGGTGTGATCATCATTAGCCCGCGTCCAGGGTAAACATTTCAAGCCGCCCACTAGTGGTGTCTGCCCGGCCATATAGGCGCGGTGTAATCATCGTCATAGCTGCCTACTACGCCTATCGTAGTGGTGTCTGCCCGGCCAACAAGGCACGGTATAGTCTTATATATACATAATCTAAAGCATGCATGAGAGCTCAAGTAAAAGCTATATCTCTACTGGAGTGACATAAGGTCGGGAGCCTCCGATTACATTATGGAATGATCCTCATCGCTATGTATCACCTTAAAGGAACTAATATCATGAGGTGAAGTATCAACAAGAAATGACATCAATGGAATCATAAGGATAAGAATATCAAGCTCATCATAGCGTCATTATCATCATTATTATCATAGAACATGGCTCATCTCCAACTCATTAGAAGTTCTAACTTTCATCTTTTGGGATGTAAGGAGATCGTGAGATATAGAGAAGAAACCATAACATTGGGGTCATGCCTTTGAAAGAAGGGGACTAGCCTAACATACCTTTACGTCGCTCTAGCTTTACCGACTAAGTGCTCCCCTCCAATAGTCACAATTCTACATTCAAGAGAATTCGTGTTAAGGTTAGATAACCGGAAACATGCTTTGGATCTCAATTAACAATCTAAGAGCTAACGAAAATTGGGCAGCATCTCCTTTGTTTTAATGACTTCCTCCACATAATAAACAGCTCCCAAACATCAATAACAACACCCACAATATCTTAATCAATAATATTATCAAGCTAGACATTATTCAATTCTCAACATTCCTTATCAAAATCATCCATAACCCTAATTACCACCCAACGTTGTATTCATTCACATATAATGCTTCGTTAACATCCTTAATACCATTCATAACAAGATTATACCCATGGTATGTCAAGAACTATCATTCAAGTCAAGTCACTATTCAAAAATTCCATTATTTTCACATTTGAGCTCCATTTTCTACTTTCTTCCTCAATCCGAGTCTTTCAATCACTCAATATTCTTATTAACATGAAATGAGCATAAAACTCACCTTTGATTGTGTAGGAACGATCTTTGAATGAAGATACTTCACTTTGGAGAAAATCCTAGCTTTAATTTCAAAGTAATCCTTGACTTCCACGAGCCCTAGAGAACATCCTTGCACTTGATTCTAATAATCTTTCCTGTTTAATCTTGATTTATCATTGGTTTATATTGATATAGTGTGGGAAGGCTCTAGAGATGTGGAGAGGGTTGGAGAAGATGATAAAATGAAAAAAATGAGCTTGGGTCGTCCATATATAAAAAAAAAAAAAAAAAAAACTGACCCGTCGGGCAATTATACGATACGAACGACGAAGCATCGACCAGATCGACGGGACGTCGATCTGACCGTCGAAGTCATGAAATTTCCAGTGAGCAACTTTCGTTTCCTTTCATTCCACGGTGAGAAGGACGGTCCGTCGAACTGATCGACGGAGCGTCGATCTGCTCCATCGAATGGTCTTTGGCTAAATCAATCCTACGGCACAATCGATGAAGCGTCGACCCGTCCGACGGTACAAAGAACGACCGTCGAACCCCCCTTTCGCAGAACTGCAGTAAAGTTTCATTTTGACGAACTTTCCTCCCTTGCCTCAAATGTCTTTGGAATCTTAATTAGAATCGTCAAGTACCCCTTCTTACTTGCAGGGACATCATATACCTCTCACTCTGCATTAGTCTATTTACCGCACAACGACATGAAAATTTTTCGAGGTGTCACAGTAACGACGATAGGTCACTCGGAGTCTTCTTATGATATCTCTTCTGAGGTCAGTCTTGCATTGCGCGCGCGCGCGCACACACACACACACACACACACACATATATATATATGTTTTTATTTTCATTACAGAGTCGCGCTATAGTTAGCCGGGTAGGCACTTATATGTGCACCTAGACGTGTTTTTTTCTTTACCGAGTTGTATCATAGACGGCCCGGCAGGCACGTAGTTGTGCATTGCCACTGATCAGTTGGGCAGAGATGATGATGAGCTCACCCCACAGAGGGATATATATTATTATATGATATGATATGTTATAAGCCTCCACTGTGAGGAATGATTTTTACGAGCATACAGTTATATGCACGTTGTGGTTATGATTGCCCTCAGCTGCTTGTTTCAGAGTTCAGGTTGCCTCTATATCTCTCCTCTTGTTATTTATATTTCTTGTGCTTACATTTACCGCCCTACATATTTAGTACAAATTTCGTACTGACGCCTTTTTGTGCGTTGTGTTCATGCCCACAGGTGCTGATAGACAGGTCGGTGCCCCTCCTTAGTAGGACCCCGAGATCAGCGGTCGAGTGTCGTACTCCTCTTCTTCGGAGTTACCGGTCTTGAGTCCATATGTACTATTGCATGTGTGTGTGTGGTTTTGGGGTATATCGGGGCCCTGTCCCGACCTGTTGATGTCGTGTTACACTCTTAGAGGCTTGCAGACTAGCGATCATCGTATGTATATATGTTTTGGTCAAGCCTTGTCGGGGTTTTTTTTGGCTAGCTGTTATCACCGTTTTTATGGCCTCGTCTTCCTTGGTTATATATATTGCTATCGTTGGGCTCTTCTGCGTGCAGATTGTTACATTTGATTCTTGTAGAGTTGTTTAGCGGCCTTGACAGCCGATATTCATATTAAAGGTCCTAGATGCTAGGCTTGGTTCACTCGGACCTTCGTGTGCCAAGTGCCAACCACACCCCCGTTGGGATGTGACAGATGGAAAGTTATCTCTGGGCTGTGGGCGGAATGGCTAGTGATTGGTAGCTGGTGTTATGGTGAAAGTCATCTCTGGATTGTGTGCGGAGTGATAGGTACATGGACTTCGCAGGTCCCCCGTGGGTCATGACTATCGAGATGTGAAGGTTTCCGTTCATAGCATGTGTATACGATATGAGATAGTTGGCTAGTGCATTCCATTGCATAGCATTGCATCGCACATGCATTCATATTACATCCATTCGTATCTCTGATTCTGGTTGTTGTATTTGTTGTTTTGCATGGTCGTTTCAGCCTTGATTCTTTGGTTGTTGATTCATTTGAGATGTTGCGTGCTTGTTAATCACTTACCTAGACACTTTTGGGGTGGTCTTTAATTTTTGCCCCTCAAATTGCTGGTCTTTAATTTTTGTCCTTCGCTTAAAAAGGTGGCCGAAAATATCCCAAGGTTCTGGGTTCGAACCCCCGCTCAGTAAAAAAAAAATCACAAGGCAAGGCTTTTGAAAATGCCCGCCTCATGCGACAGACTTTGCTTTAAGGCATAACTAAAAGTTTGTCCATAAGGCAAAGTCTACCGTCTCCGACAGACTTTTAGTTATGCCTTAAGGAAAAGTGTGCCGCATAAGGCAGACTTTTTGCAAAACCTTGCCTTGCGATTTTTATTTTTATTTTTATTTTTATGACTAAGTCGAGGTTCAAACCCAGAACCTTGGATATTTTAGTCGAAGGACAAAAATTAACGACCAACAATTTGAGGGGCAAAAATGAAAGACTACACCCAACGAAAGCAATCGTCCAAATTGCCCGGATATCATTACATTTTGCAATAAACCCTTAAAAAATATTGCCCAAAGACGTAGCTGCGACATATAAACCAATTCAGACCGTCTGTTCTGCTATGTCTCGTAGCATCCCAAAAGTGTTAAGTTTTCCTTTTAAAAAGATGCAGAACAAGAATATTAAAAATACGGTTAAAAATGTGTCCTCAATATTATACCCTCTCCTACAACTAAACAAGTGATTATTTTAGACTTCTACTAGTATGCATCAAAGTATTAAACTTTTCCTATAAAAGTATTAAACTTTATTCATGTGGTAAGAAAGAATCCCTTTTTTGACCTCTTTTGATATAAGTGAAAGTATTTTTAAGACAACCATATGCATTGATTAACTAATCATAAGGGGGAAAAGGATGGCAAATAAGAAAGATATGCAGCGTATCAATTGATGCAGTTCTACATCGATAAGAAGACACGAGTCCCATTTGACAGGAAAGATTAAAGTTACGTAACGTGTCAATTCTAGAATTAAACCAATGCTGATAATTGAGGAATCAGAATATAGTATAAAGCTGGAGGTTCAAATGATATTACGTGTATCAAGTGGGATGTGGAGAATTCCACATAAAACTAAAATACGTGTCATTTAAGGAGATAGTTCTAGTCCAGAAGAAGAAGAATGGAGAACCCATTTACCATTTATGTAACTATTTTGGTTATGACCAAAGAGGGCATCGAGATGTTTTATTGCTGTTGGCTGCTACTGATTCTCCTTTTCTTAGATTCTCTCTTCTTTCAACTTTAAGAAATAACCTGGCAGCAGATGTGCTCTCAAGGAATTTTGCACATGTTTTTTTTCTGGGAATTTAGAGTCGGTGCAATGTGGACAGATTTATCATCATTGAACCTTCCCTTTCAATTTAAGTGAATCTATCCGACTAGATATGAAATTTGAGCAGAAAAGTAAGATTTTTTAAACTTGTGATCTTAAATACATCATATACTTATAACTTTTTATGGTTACAAGTATTTTAAAACTTGTGATCTTAAATATGTCATAACATTTATATAGTTATACAACTTTCTCATTAAGGGTAAATGAGGAGTTTAAGTTAAATTGTTAGCAAATTTAGAAATAAATTATTCTTTTTGAAACAAATTAAACATAAACTGGAATATATGGAGTTAAGAGGGCAGCTCGATGCACAAAGCATCCCGCGTTAACAGAGTACGGAGAAGGGTCGCACCTCAAGGGGTATGATGTAGATAACTTATCCTAATGCAAGCATTAGTGGTTGCTTCTTCCACAGCTCCCCTGGCCTATAGGTCACACCGAGACAACTTTACCATTGCGTCAAGACTCCTCTTCCATTGCTGGAATCTATTGAGTATAAGAGAAAAATTTGTGCCCACGTTGTGTGGTATAGAGACCTTAAATTGATCAATCCTTTGTGCTTTATTCGCTTAAGAAACTGAATCACAACTCACATATTTTTTGATCTGTTATGTAATAGGGGATCTCTTGTACTCGTTGAGATGGTACACTCATTAAGAGCTGGGGCTGATTTAGCATTTAACTTAATCTGTTCGGAACTGAATAGATTTACTTTATATTTGTGCTAAAAATCAGGTAAAGAAATATAAATAATCGATTGCAAACCCCGTAAATCAAGTGTGTTGTAATAAAATTTCGAACTTGAACCCGTAAACTTCTGAATCCACCTCTAATTGAAAGGGTCAAATTAAAACAGTCTTACGCTTTCTAACTCTGTATACGATGTTTAAATAATTAACAATTTTAGCAAAGTAATATACGTACGGCTATGTATTAAAGGAACATAAAGTGATTTCAATTCAAGCATATAAAATATCTTTTTGTTCTGGCAGCATACTAAACTAATTAAATACTTTATCTCATGTTTCATTAGTGTTATCAAAGTATAAGGAGGCCTTTTTATACGCTAATAATAGTAATTGGAGCCAAGAATCAGTAGAATCTGTAGAAGATGCCTTATCACAGCTATGCCTGTTAACCGGTTCCAACCGGAACCGGTTAGGGGTTCCAAAACCGGAACCGCCTAACCGGTTCCGGTTTACCGGTTTTAAAGTCCAAACCGGAACCGGTCCGGTTTGGATTGCTTAAAATATATTTATTTTTTGTTTTTTGTATTATATATATATTATAGTATTTATTTGTATATTGTAGCTATATTTTCATATGTTATACAACTTTATAATTAAAGTTTAAATATTTACTGACTAACAGCCTAACAGCAAGTCAGCAATACAGAATAGTGTTTTTCGTATACATATATATGTATAACTTACATATACTTATATATATGTATAACTTAATATATATATACTAAATATATGTATAACTTAATATATATACTATATATACTTATATATATGTACTATATACTCTATATACTTATATATATGTATAACTTAATATATATACTATACATATCTACTATATATACTATATATATTTATATACTATATATACTATATATACTTATATACTATATATACTTATATATGTGTATAACTTAATATATATACTATATATACTATATATACTTATATATATGTACTATATACTATATATATATACTTATATACTATATATACTATATATACTTATATATGTGTATAACTTAATATATATACTATATATACTATATATACTTATATATATGTACTATATACTATATATATATACTATATATACTATATATACTTATATACTATTTTTTCTTTATATACTATATATACTTATATATGTTTAAGTATACTATATAACTTAATATACTTATAAGTATATTCTTAGTATATTTTAGGTATATTCATAACTTAATAAAAGTAAAAATATGAACACAAGTAAATAGAAGAAAGCTCAATGAGCCATATATTTTATTCATTCTTGGATAACATTTATTTGCAAGTTGTATTTTTTTTAACCTGCAAATAATACATGAGTTATACAAAAATAGTACAATAATAAAATCATCAATTTTGAACCATTTCGTTAATTTCCCCCACATCATATTCGTTCATGGAAATATCTTCAAAGTCTTCCATTTGGTCCGGTCCACTAGCTATCAAATCTTCAATTTCTTCCTCTTCGCCTTGCTCCGCTTCTGAGTTTTGGTTGCGTCGCTCCGATCTAATCCAATCTCGAATGCACACTAGTACTTGCAAGCTAAAGCCGGATAATGAATGTCTATGGTCTCCAATTTGCTGTCTTCCTTGGCTAAATGCGCTCTCCGAAGCCACGGTTGATACTTGAACCGTAAGGATATCTCGAGCCATTCTTGAAAGTACTGGATAGCTTGCCTTGTATTTCTTCCACCATGCTAAGACGTCCACCTCATCCAGTTGGTTGATATCCACATTTGGCTGCATCAAATAAAAGTTAAATTCATCAAAGTTTGCAGTAGAAGAAGAAGAAGAAGTTGGCTGTGAATGTAAAACTTTTAAACCCGACAAGCTCTTTTTGCTACTCTGAGAAGTAGTAGGGCGTGGAGCAACGGGTGTAGCACGTTCTTCCAAACTAGAATAATGAGTAAAAACTCTTCTAAACTCATCATCAATAGCGAGATCGGCTTCAGCTAAAGATGGTTGAACTCCCTCTTCAATTTCTAAAAATGTATAAATTTGACTAACCAAATTTTTAGTATAAGACACTTTTAAACAAGGATTTAAAAGGGAACCCAATATAAATAAAGTTGGGATGGGAAAAAAATACTTCTTAAATTTGATTATCATTTCAAAAATAGCCACTTGATAATCGGGTTTATATTTATACTCTTGTAAAACTCTAGCTATTTCCGCTAAGTAGGCTAAAATTCCGGTTACCGTGGGATAAAATTGTCTAGAAAAAGCAAGAGTTGCATTATAAAAAATTTCTAAGAGTTCAATACATTCTTTAACATCTTCCCAATGCCTAAAAGTTAACCAATCCTCACTATCAGTATTATATTTGTTGTGAACTTGTTGTATGGGAATCTTATACTCATATGCTTGTTGTAGCATAATGTAAGTGTAGTTCCACCTAGTCTTAATTTCTACTTGAATTTTCCTAGGTCTAAGGTTATTTTCCACACAAGCATTCTTAAAATCTCTAATTCTTCCCCTATTAGCATTACAAAAAAGAAACGCAACAGCATTTCTAACTTTTTGAACAGAATCATCAAAATGCACAAGACCATCTTTAACAATTAAATTTAAAATGTGACAACTACATCTTACATGAAAAATATTTCTTAGAGGAGGGTTTATTTCTCTTTTTAAAATACCAATTGCCTTTGTATTATTAGAAGCATTATCTAAAGCAATACAAAGTGTTTTTCTATAAATGTTAAAAAATCTCATTATAGTAGACATTGAATCGGCTAAAAATTTTCCATCGTGACGACCTTTTCCTTCGTCATATAAAAAAGCTATAATTCGTTTTTGCATAACCCAGTTGTCATCAACCCAATGACATGTAATAGCAAAAAAATCTAAATGGTTAATACTAAGACCCAAATCAGCGGTAAGACAAACATTACAATTTAAATAACTAAATACATGGCGCAAATAAAATCTATATTTTTTAAACAAATCTATAATATCGGCTCTACAAGTACTTCTAGGAATACCCTCAAATAACGGGTTATAACAACGTTGAATGTAAGTAACAAATCCCAAACCCGAGGGAAAGGAAAATGGTAAACAATCATAAGCTACCATTTTAGCTATTTCTACGCGTTCTTTTTTCTTGTCATACTTAAAATTTCTACCGGTTCGTGGGTCTATCCTCATTTGAATCCCCCCCCCCCCCCCCCCCCACATTTGAACCCGTTTGTTCTCCCCAAATATCCATATGTTTGGTTCTCATATGACCATTTAGTGTACCCGTTCCACCATCCTTACCAGTTCCTTGCTTAAAACTAAATACTTGTCCACATAGGGTACACGTAGCTGTTTGGTTTTCCCTATTCTTAGTCATAAATTTCCAAACTTTAGCTGTTGGCTTACGAGTTCTAGGCGGTTTGTCTTGTGTATGTGATTGTGCAGGACATGTATCTCCTATGGGATTTTCGGGGGGTTGTGTTTCATCATCATCATCATCTAAACCTTCATTAAAAGTGTCGGTAAAATGTTGTTGCATTGCCTCATGACCTAAAAGTGGATTATCTCCACCAACATCAATACCTAAATTAGGTGTTTCTTCCACAAATGTTTCCTCATTAAGCACACCCCTAACAGTACGACTACTACTACCGGCACCACGTCTTAATCTCTTTGACATTATTAAATAGAATTAATTTAAATCACAATCAAATAAATCACAAGAAAATAAATTACAACAAATTAAATTGCTAGAATTAAATTGCAAAAATTAAATTGCGAAAAATAAATTGCTAGAATTAAATTGCGAAAAATAAAGATAGAGTTGGAACGAAGGTACCAAATTGCCGGATTAATTTCCAACAAAGTGAAGGCAGCTAGAATTGCAAATCCACCAAAGCTACTTCGGATTATTGCAAAATCACCAACTCCACCAACAATATTATAATTGCAAAATTAATAATTGAAAGTTGAAACTATAATAAGACTTTGTGGCTAATTATTGCAAAGTAACTATAATTGAGAGATTGAGATTTGAGAGAAAGATGAAGAAGAGTGAATTGATGTGCATCAAAATGAAAATGAAGAAGGGTTTATATAAGGGTGGGGATGGGTTAAAGTGTTAAAAAAAAAAAATTGGGGGCCAAAAATTAAAAAACTGACCGTTTGGCAACGGTCATTTTTGCAAATGGACCGTTGCCAACGGTCCATTAAGCCCAACGACTCTTTCATTTTTTTTTTTTTAATTTTTACCGGTTTAACCGGTCCGGTTTCCAAAATATTGGAACCGGACCGGTAAACCATTACACGATTAACCGATTCTACCGGTTCCGGTTCCGGTTCCGGTTTAACCGGTCCGGTTACCGGTTAAAACCGGTAAGGCCAAACCGGCTGCCAGCTTTAATCACAGCTACTATATTTAGCAAAGCATCTCCTAGTAAGGTAGGAAAAAGTTGTATTTTAAAAAAAAAAAAATTGTTATAAGATATTTTTATCTTTTCTTGGTGTATTCGACAGACGAAGCACCTCAAAAGCTAAATTCCCATTTGTCCAGGATATTATTATCAACTCCATAAAGTAGTATTCCTCATTCTTATGAAGCCAACAAACTAAAGCCATATGTGGTTTATCCCCAATATTAAGTATAAAATAATTAATAAGATATGTTTCCCTAGTGAAGGCCCGATCGGGAAGTATCCAACTATGGAAGACTCTACGTAACTTATTTTCACTGATAGCGTAATGGTATTTTTATATTTTTATTATAAGTGCAATTTAACCTGTTGTATCATGTTAGGTTAATTAAATTTTTTTTGCCAAAAAACTATAATATGTACACAGTGGTGTATCTAGCCCAGTAAGTGGGGGTTCAATTGAACCCCTAATTTTCGAAGCGGAGCATAAATTTATGTGTAAAAAATTATTAAATTGTAATAAATAATATATATGAATCCATAACTTTTGAAGTATAATGGGTTCAATACTAAACATCTTAAGATTGAACCCCTAAATTTAAATCCTGGATCCGCCTCTGTGTATAGGTAAAAAATTTATATATACACATAGATTAATGAATCTCGTTAACACAAGCAGCTAGCAAAGCTTCCAGTGTAGTAGCTAAGGGGATTTACTGAAAAGAAAAAAACTAAGGGGATTTAAAACTATATTCACTTATTCAGTCATGTGTTTAATTTCCAATTGTGACATGTTAGTATTTTTGGAATTGCCTTGTGTTCAATTCCCTCTCTGCCCCTGTTCGTAAGCCTGATGAATAATACATATGGCTTCAACTGAACACAACATTTTCAATATGGAATACAAATATATATGTAGAAATCACAAAAAGAATTAAAAAAAAATTACTAAAGGTTAAACCCATTATTTCAATGTGTAATGAATTCAGCAATAAGAATCTCAATATTGTAACCCGTCAAATATATATCCAGGATCCACTTCTAAAATACATATATTGCCAAATTTACTACGGTAAGGATGTGCATAATTAACTGAGTGTTTTTAAACGAATAAATTAAAGATTGACACTAGCTAGTAGATGAGTTAAATAGCTTTTCGAAAGCTAAATGAACGACAATAAATACTATAACAATCCCAGCCCTCTCTATTGTCTCTATCTGTTGTGGTTTAGCTTTGCATAGTGAAGAGACATCTGCTGTGATTGTTGAGAGTTACGTTATTCAAAACATAGCCAGCATGTTTAATTTTTAATATCCGTATGTCGACAACGTTTTTTCTGACAAGTTAATTGGGTTCCGAATCTTTTAACTTATAAATCAAGCGCACCTTCTTTTTATATCTTTCTCTATAGTACTCATATTTTTTTTTTTCTCCTGAGAAAAAGGCCTATATATAAAGCCTCCTCCTTTCCCACACTATCAAATCGTCCACAACAATATTTCTTCACACAACGACGTACAATTTTTTTTTTTTTTAACCAAAAAAAAAAAAAAAAAAAAAGGATGTCTTCTAGAGGGGCTTGTGAACCACTAGCAGCAGGGAGAGTGATAGGAGAAGTAGTAGACAGTTTCATTCCGAGTGTGAAAATGAAAGTGATATACAATGGGAGCAAGCAAGTCTCCAATGGACATGAGCTCATGCCTACTGTTGTTGCTGCACAACCTCGTGTTGAGATTGGTGGTGAAGACATGAGATCTGCTTATACACTTGTAAGTCTCCTTATACAAACTATCTACATTCTTACCTGCTTCCTCTCTTTCATTTTATATGGCAACTAGAACTTGTGGTTTTAAACACGTCTTGATACGTTTCAAAAAGGCAGTTCGGTGCACAAAACATCCCGCGTTAGTGGGATTCGGGGAAGGGTCGCACCCCAAAGTTTGGGATGTGATGCGGACAGCCTAACCTAATGCAAGGATTAGTGGCTACTTTCACGACTCGAACTCGTGACCTATTGGTCAGAGACAACGTTATCGTTGCTCCAAGGCTCCCTTCCATGCCATGATACGTTTATGTGATTATATAACATCATGTTAAAGAGATTTCAAATACATAAATGTATCATTATCTTCGGAATACACTAAAAAGAAAACGAAATTAATGTCTCTGTTTTCCCATTTCTGATTGTTGATTCTTTTCTTTGGGAAAGATCATGACGGACCCGGATGCTCCAAGTCCCAGTGATCCGTACTTGAGGGAGCACCTCCACTGGTAATCCTCATGCTGATGATTCAAATTGTGCAAAACAAGTAGAATGCAAACTTACATTTCTTTTTGCACTATGTGTATGATATTCACGTTAATGAGCTTATAATATCAAATTTCAGGATTGTTACAGATATCCCTGGTACCACTGACGTCTCTTTTGGTAAGCCTGAGAATAATGGTAACTAGAAAAATAAATTAAACTCGGACTAAGGTAACTAACTATACTTCAAAATATATGCAGGACGGGAAATAGTGAGCTATGAGACACCAAAGCCAGTAATAGGGATTCACCGCTATGTATTCATATTATACAAACAAAGAGGAAGGCAAACAGTGAAAGCACCAGCAACAAGGGACCAATTCAACACTCGGAGTTTTTCAGCAGAAAATGGATTGGAATGCCCTGTTGCTGCTGTCTATTTCAACGCCCAGAGAGAAACTGCCGCCAGAAGAAGATGAAATAATTAAGCATGTGATTCAAATAAGCTCTGCACTCTGCTTTGTGAAGACATAGTAGGGACAATATACGGGCAAAAGTATTATTGCTACTACTACCACTACAAAACGTTGTGTACTTCCCCTCGCGGATTGATTCAAGAGATTTAAGTGTCATTGTCAACCATATTATAAGTTCATAACCGATTAAATATGGTGTTACTCTATGTTTAATTTGTTTGTCGTATTCTCAGCCTCAAGTTTGCACTATTTCTTTTTATTTGTATAATGTGCACTTGCAAGTTGACCATGGCCTCATTTAAGACTTAATCTAATTATTTAGATCTCAGTTATTAAATCCGTTTATTTTTTAGGTCTGAATCTTCATCTGATTAATTAAGATGTATAACAAAGTTTTAATAGCATTAAGATGTTCAAGAATTTCTACATAGATGGTTGTTCACTAATTTCATTCATTCATTGCTACCGTCATCACCGACCACTATCAACTACACATCCACCACCCACCATTATCAACTACCACCAACCCACAACCACAGTTGTTGTCAATCACTACAATCAATCGTCACCACCACTAGTCACCATTTATAATCATCACCACCAACCACCATTATCACAGCTACCACCAATCCACTACCGTAATCACCACCATCGATCGCCACTATATACCGCTAACCACTGGCAATCTGACATCATTCGCCGCCACCATTAGCTATCACTATTATCTACCACAATTATCATCTGTTACCACCAACTACCGCAACCACCACTAGCTACGATCCATTACATTACCATTAGCGAACACGATCCCCAATTGTTGCTATAACTACCACCGCTAAGCATCACCATTATCCACCATTATATAATTTTAAAAAAATATTTTGTTGATATAGTATTAGATTAATTAGTATTTTACTAAATTTTTATACTTATTAATCTTTTAAATAAAGACAAACTTTATATATGCAGATATTTAAAAAACAAATCGTCTTAATTTTTTAGCATTTAAATCTTAATACAACATCTTAATATTAAATATCTGTATTCAAATTCAGACATCTAAATCTTAATGTACATATTAATATTCAGATGTGTATTCAAATTCAGACATCTTAATTTTAATAGAAACAAATTCAGACATCTTAATTTTAATAGAAACAAATAAGACCTAAGATTGCAATTCACACAAATACATGGTAGAAATGGGCAAATACTCACTTTTTGAACCATCCAAAGTATGGAAACGTTTAAACTTCGGATTATTCCGCACAACTTGGAAAATAGGAACTCTACACAAATGTTTTTGGAGTTAGAACTATATCGTTCAAGCTCCAGGAATTTTAATGTACTTTCGTAAGTTCGAACTCCAAAAATTTTAAGTATAATAAACTAGATTTAGGTGTTTGAGCTCACGTTAACGACAAAAATTTAGGTGTGACAATTTAGAGAGAAATAACTTTGAAAGCAACTGTGGCAGCAGATAAGAAGCAGGAGGAAACAAAAGTAATAGTCAATTCAATTAGTTCCAGATCTGGAATATTAGAATCCAAATTACGAAAAAATATGATGACTACAACTGATTTTGGAGGTTCTTCTCCAGCCTTTTTTTGTCACTTCCTTCTAACAACCTTATTGTTGTTTTGACCACAAATACACTAGCATGTCTCTTGCACTTCAAGATGCATTTCTTTTCCATCTTCAAGTTTCAACCTTCAATAAAAAAATTGATAATGTAGCATGTCAGCTCATGAAAACATTTGATAAGCATTTTGATTCATATAATATTAGGTGAAATATCTTGTAAGAACACTCACTAGTAACCGCACAACCATAGTAGAGGTGTAAGTTTTGACATACTTGATTTTTATCGACTTCAACCTTGAAAGTGCAGCATAGATTTTAAGGGTATGTTGCTGCATCCTCCAAACACAATCACATTAGAGGAAGAAGGGATTGATATATCTCTATTCACATTCAGAGGTGAGGTAGAAGAAGAGTTCCACCTGTCAAGAATCATTGACTTTGTTTAAGCTAAGAAATCCAGATGACTTTTCCTATTAAGATCAAGACGACATAGTCACAGACAAATTAAGCAACTATTTTTACAGCAACGGTAATTGACAAATTGCTGAATTTTACCCTCGGTGGTTCTAGTTTCAGCATCTTGCCTGAAGTTTCAGGTTTTGTAATTGTTGCTTCCCTTTCTTGTTCATTTGTGCTTGAAGAGTTCATTTACTTTTTGTTTCTTTCACCGGCACTTGTTGGAAATGAAACTGTTTCAGTCAATCCACCAAAAGTACGTTTTCAAGAACTTTCTTCTTCTAATTCCACAAGACTTTTATGAGTATTGAGTGTAATGAAGAATGCTACCAGAAAGATCAGTGCATTTGAACATGCATCTGTGGTTGCAGCCCTCCCAGAGAAGTGAAGTTTCTAAAGAAGTAAAAGTATTTATTGGTTTGATCGAGGCACGTCCCTCAGTGCAGCAGGAGAGTCCATTTAACTGGTTTCTGTTCAAGTCCGTTAAAATTGAGACAATGATCAAATGTATGATCAATGAAACAGCATAATTGTATTTACATGTTCTTACATGAAAACTCAATTCTAATGACACTGAATTAAGTAAACGTTTTAAACTTAAAAAAGAAAGAAACAAAGCCAGGGAAGAAAGAATACACGTTGTTGCACCTTATAATCAACATTCACAAGAACTAATTAATCAAATATCATATAATTAACTTTAAAATTCTAAAAGCTTTGCTATAGCTTCAAAAGAAATCTTAAAGATTTTTTGTTTACACTATTTTGCTGATCTTTCCAACATTGAGCGACTTAATTCCCAATTGTTGTGGAGTTGCAAGAGATCAGAAAACAACTATGCTGCCGATGATTGAAATGGGAAGCTGGACTGCAATAAGAAATAACCAAATTTTGTATGAAGCAGAAAATACCCAACAGGCACAAACAGAATGAAGCATTTTAACAGGTAAATATCTCATTACCCTTATGCAAACACGTCTTTTGAGTTATGAGCAATACTGGCTTCCATTATGGCATGGAAAACCTCCAAAAAAGAATCAATGAGGTTTTATGTTGTGTTTACGATATGTCCTAGTCTACCATCTCCAAGGCCTTCATGTTGAATTCAACAAAAATGCTTTTTTCAGCACACCACATTTTGATAACTTGAAACTGCATCACCCCATATTCTCAAAGCTTACAACTGGCTATACATTTCAGCAAAAGAATGTAACCTTTGAATCTAATGAGGATGATATTGACGCAGGCTTTTCCTGCTTGCTTGAAGAAAATGGAACAGGTAATTTGCACTTCTTGCCTGCATCATTCATTTTTGAGGATTTCACTTAATACTTACATAACTTATAAGCTACGTTGAGATTTCCAATTCACATTTGCAACTCATTTGAACTATCATCTAACAAAGAGATCTACAATCTCTTCCAATTCCTTGAGCACTGTATATTTAACACAATGAAAAACTAAAAGTTGCTGACACCTGCAATGCCAATTAGTTTGTTTAACACCAGGAAAAATTACTTGTGAAAAGATTGTACATATTTAAAATCATTATGTAATAAGAACGGTTTTAATCGAAGAGAAATGTAAATTTGACATGATTAATACAAAAAATACCATTGGCAAATACGTGAGCAAGTTCTTACTAACAGTGTCCACGGTTATGTGCAAATATGACAGACAACAAAGATATTAAGCTATAGATTCACTTTCAAGAGACTTAAAATTTTCAAAGCTTGATATTCTTAGATAGACCAAACTCTTAGCTTCATAAACAAAAAACACAAGATCCAACTATCCCAGATCATTGAAATTTGGTCTTTTGCATTTCGAAATGTTAAACTAAATGGACATGAAAACTTGAATGAATTGCCTTTTCAGAGGAAAAACATATCGGGGGAAACGCTAATAAAAGAAATCAGGAATTTCAAAATGTAATTAGTTTCATAACTTTATCATTATGTCATAGACATACACTTACCCGAAATGTCATATTTCAGCAACTCCATGTATTAAAAAGGCTTAAAATTAATTCTTCATACTTGATGTTCTAAATAGACTATAAACTAAATCAATACGGAAGAACTGAAAGAATTATACTTTAAGAGGAAATATACCAAAAAACAGGTCAAGTTGAAAAGAGCAACGTCAATGAGAGTAGGTTAATTAAAGCATCTAAGTGTACCTATAGATGTTTGAGAAGACATCATGCGTACATAAAAATACAATTTGTATGGAAATATTTCAGAAAATGAAGATAACAATGTAGTTTTCTAACCTCCTTCAGGAGTGATAATAGTAAGAGCTCTTCTTTTTGGAGGCCGGATGTCAACTTCAGGAGATGAGACTGTAGTCCTTGAAGGATGAAGGAGTTTTCGCTTTTTCGATTCAACTCTTTTATCTCTTAGTCGGGACAAAAGTAAATGTTTGCTCTCAGGCGACATTTGTGCATATCTAGTACGACGGCTCAAATTTCTGTCAGCAATTCGTCGGTCGAGGGTTCCGCAGTAAATTCACAGTACCTTTTCTTTCATATATTCCTGTTTCAAGTATTTATACTTCCATTAAATTAATTTTATAGGTTTTTATAATCTGGAAACAATACATTAGATCTATATTTTGTTAATAAAAAGTTAAGACAAAAGTAAATTACTCTAACAGAAAGACAGGTGAGAACAAATGACATACATTTGAAATATATTTTTCAAGACAACTATATATCATAGAGACTGATGTTATCCGGCAGAAGTAATACATACCTTTTGAGTTATTGATTGGTGGAGTACTATTTTGGTAAACCTGTTGAAAAAGACTCCCAACAATATTTTGTTAGTAATTTTCATGTATATGAGCAAGCATCTTGAATATGTACAACGCAGAACTACTAAAAGTCATTTATACAGACCTGATATTGCACAAAAGTACATAAGAAAAAATGTATTGTATACGACAGAAACAACTAATACCGCGAAGAAATTCTTACTACATATATTTATGCATTAATAAAGTTATATCTATAACTACCATAAGTAAAATCACAGGCGAACAGTCTCCATCGTTATTAACTCCATTGTGATTAAATGCATAAACGAAATATCGCATTCCAATTTTAATGGGGAAAATACATGTGAAATTTGTGAGAAAGATATTATGTCGAACGCTAAAGGCGTAAACCGGACATCACTCTCCAATCTGCAGTGTCTTGGACTTTGTCATTTCTTTTCCAAATACTTTATAATTTAAAAACATTCCAATATTGTCCATTAGCAGTGGAAAAAATGTACCTGATGAGAGGTGCATCTATTGTATGACCTGTAAAAAAAAAACATCCAAAAAAAGTAATTCAGTTGTTTCAAGCATATAATCAAATACCTTAGATGCATAATGATGTTACAGCACTAAGTCAGTAACATGAACATTATATTACCCAAAGCACTCACAACGCCAAAAATAGAAAAAGCAGAGGAAAAGAATTTACTTTCCAGAAACAGCAGCTAAAAAACTAAGTAAAATACATGATATGAGGCAGATCATTATTCAAATGAACTATGAACCAGATTTGGACACAGTTAAATGAAGATTACTCACTTATTAACAAAGACAAAAAGAAGAGAACATTACTGAAAATTAAATAAAAATGCTAATTAGATTTAGTATCGGAGAAGGCCGGATTTTGATCCATGAAATATCCAAAATCATATAGGTATGAGGTATCTATTTCTATTTTCAAACATGCATGTGCAAATCAGATACAATTGCTGATACGCACACTTAAAAAACCAAAAAAGAATGAAATTAGCTACTATTGAATTGAACACGTTGACGAAGAGATAGTGGAGAAAATTCATAAAAAGGAAGAAGAAAAACACTACCTAAAGCAGAGAAATTTGGTCTGAATTGAGGAGCAATACGAGGGAGAAGCGAGAGAGAGAGATTAGATCCCTTGGTAGTGAGTAGTGACTTTAGTTCCAAATTTGCCCCAAAAATGTAACACTGAAATTATAATTTTGCCCCTGTTCGTCCTTCCTATTAATGCCCTTGGATGACGAAACAAAGATGGAACTCACACTTATTTATAGTTTATTTAAATTAACAAATGTAACACTGAAATTATAATTTTACCCCTGTTCGTCCTTTCTATTAATGCCCTTGGACGACGAAACAAAGATGGAACTCACACTTATGTATAGTTTAAGACTAGATAGCGTATGCCTGTGCGCACACTTTAGATTATAGTGTTGTTTACCCCGGATTTAGGTAATCAATTGAATTTGTAAGTGGGTATAGGATATGTGCTTGGATCTCAATATATCATAGGGAAATGAGGTATATGAACGTTATGTAGCAAAGCAGTTGATGAAGTGTATTAGTGTTGCTAAATGACATGCAATACTTGTTTGAAGAAGCACAATGGAAATGAAAATAATTGTTATGGACCGAGTCCGATATTTGAGAGAGATTGCATATATGTTTTTCTATTACAAGTGTTCTTGGAAAATGAAGAAGCCAACCCTTACAAAGGAGGGGGATATGCCCTATTTATAGTGTGACTTCCATGAGTTTCATCCAATATGAATTAATAAAATAATAATAATAAGGACAGCTCTGCACGGATTTGGTGGGATTAGACTGACGGCGCCGTCTGACACACGCATGGTGGGTAGTTGACCATGACAGGACGCTACTGGCACGTGGCTCGCGTGTAACGGCCACCCGGACCAACGGCTACTCGGACCAACAGCCGTACGGGCCAACGGCTATACGGACCAACGGCCACAAATGCTCGGGTCACCGAGCTTGGTCGTTCCAATGACGAAGAAGGCAGATCAGTCGGTCCCCTCGCTCCACCGGTTTGCCTCGCATCCGATTTTTACCGTATACAGATAGCCCCACACTTCCCGGATCTCCGATCTATCGGAGTAACGGGGAGTGGATAACTTCTGAAACCGGTGGCCCTGTCAGCTCGTCGTTACCTTCTTATTTCTTCATTTTGAATGTTTGCCATTATTTTTTGTCATGATCGTTGGTCCGTTTTAGGACAGGTCGACTCATAGTCGTTAATTCACCATGCCCGTGGGACTTATCCGATGCTTCATAAGTTCAGATGTCTCCGAATTACGATAGGCATTTTCTTTAGGGTCGGTATTCTTTCAACCTTGGCAAAGTTTTTGATGTAGCAGTCCCCGTTTTGGGGGAATTTGCCGAGCTTTGGCTTGGGTCATTGTGACCTTGTCTCCTTTGTCGAATTTCGGGCACAATCCTCGATATAGAGTATGTGAGTGGGGCAGTGCTGGAATACGACGGTTACCATCGGGGCGAAGTCCTTTTAACAGAAAGACACCCAAGATTTTGTTATACCAGCTTTTGATAACTTTGCGTTTGCAAAATGTTTGTACATATGAGAATTTTAATTCCTTCTGCCTTTGCTGTAGCAAATATACGACGGGACACGATTCGTTACGATCGTTTGGTCCTTACATCGAAGGCTATGGCCGGTGACCGGGCCTTAGTTTTGCCGTAGCAAATGCTAAATGGGACACGATTCATTATGATCGGTTGGTCCTTACATCGAAGGCTATGGCCGGTGACCGGGCCTTAGTTTTTCCGTAGCAAATGCTAAATGGGACACGATTCATTATGATCGGTTGGTCCTTACATCGAAGGTTATGGCCGGTGACCGGGCCTTAGTTTTTCCGTAGCAAATGCTAAATGAGACACGATTCATTATGATCGGTTGGTCCTTACATTGAAGGCTATGGCCGGTGACCGGGCCTTAGTTTTGCCATAGCAAATGCTAAATGGGACACGATTCATTATGATCGTTTGGTCCTTACGCCGAAACCTAATGCAGAAGGTCCGGTCTTGATTTTGCCGTAGCAAATATTGGGGGGACACGATTCATTTTGATCGTTTGGTCCTTACACCGAAACCTAATGCAGAAGGTCCGATCTTGATTTTGCCGTAGCAAATATTGGGGGGACACGATTCATTTTGATCGTTTGGTCCTTACACCGAAACCTAATGCAGAAGGTCCGGTCTTGATTTGTTGAGCTCCTCCGTTTTCCATTAACCGGGGTAAACCTCGATGTGGGTATAAGTCCCCTAGTGCTTATCCGAGCTGCAAGATCAGGCGAGCGCTATCAAGCCCCCACTCGTAGGCCGTAACCCCGAGTTCCCGGCCGTTTGTCCTTATTTTTGTTAAGTAATACGTTGTACTTGTTGCCTCATTAAAAACCTTGTCGAAAAACCCATTTTGGGACAAAACCGTACTAAGGAAAAGAGTGCAACACGCGTTTTCAGACCTAGATCCTAACTTTATCCGGTACTTGACTTCCTACAAAAAGAAAAAGGTTAAACATGAGGTGTCCATACCTTAGCAGTAATATCCCTTCGAATGAGCCACGTTCCGGTTATTGCACAATCGCTGCCCGTCCACGGATTCCAGCTGATACGATCCTTTGCCCGTTACCTCGGTTATCTTGTACGGTCTTTCCCAGTTCGGACCCAGTTTTCCTCCGTTGGGATTCTTGGTGCTCAAGGTATCTTTTCGAAGCACCAAGTCCCCAACTTAGAAATGTCAAAAATTAGCTCTCCGATTGTAGTACCTTTCCATTCTCTGCTTCTGGGTGTTACATCCCGTATTTTTGAACGTCGGATTAATTATAAGTTGAGGTGGGGCCCACACGTCAAGATTTTTTTTGGGACATGTGACAAATTATATGAATCACATATGTGAAGTTAAACACAACTCAAGAAGGACCCTTGGGCCAAATCAAAGTGGAAGTCCTCCAAACGAATATTTTTAAGAAAACGTTTTCGGGTGACCTGACTTTGGGGGGCAAAAACGGTATTATAAGTTTGGAATTTGGAAAAATACCAAGAAATAAAAGTTGTAGATAATTGAATTATCTTTCCAACCATAGGTCGTGGGTTCCCAGGTGACGTCGGGACAAGGAGATATGGACGTTTTAATGCAGAAAGGTTAGTGGGCTAGGCCCAATCCGAGCCCAACCGGGTTAGGCCCATTACCCAAGTTTTTATAAGTGAAAATTTCGGCCTTCCTCCTCATTTTAAGACCTGTAACAACCAGAAAATTCTGGAAAGAGAGAGAGAGAGGAGCTTTGGAGAGAAGAAAAACTAATTTTGACCAAAATCCGAGCCCCGAATCCCGAAGCCCATGAAGGGAAAAGTGTTGTACGCTGCGTTGTCTTCAATTTGAGCTAAAAATCAACCAAGGAGGAGGGTGATAACGTGGTGGCTGAATTCTTAAGGTATGAATAAGGTTCCTTTTCATTGCTAACAAGTTTATTTAAAGTTTTAACGGATTAGAACGGGAAAATAGCGATATAAATTCGTCCGTTGGCATTGTGAATTATGGAATGAGATTTGAAGAGAATTTTGGATGAAAATAAATGTAGTTCACTTGTATAATGTGGAGGAAAAATGGTTTAAGATGGCATGAAAAATTGTTGGAAAATGATTATAGGAACTTATGTGATTTTAATGTAATTTTATGTAAATATGGAAATGAAGTTTTAAATGTGAATGGCTATGTTGGTTGGTGGATTTGGAGGGATGTAAGTCCATATTAGCATGAAAGGTTGGTTGTTAAGTTGTTATGGGAAGTTTTGTGATTTTATGGTAGATTTATGTAATTATGAAAATGGAATTGTTAAGGTGTAAATTATGATTATGGTTGATGAAATTGGAAGATGGAAATATGTTATGAATATGTAGGTTGAAGATTTGAAGTTTTGGGTGAATTATGTTTGGGTGGAAAGTTTGTATATTTTGTATATCTTGTGAATATTTCGTAGAAATGATATGAAATATTTCCAAATTATATTGTGATGATCTAGATGATGAATGTGAAACCATTGAGGTTAGTTTGGAAATTGAAGTTGAAATGAAGGTTATGACATTATGTTGGGAAGATAGCTAGTTAAGTTATATTGTGTTTACAGTGATTGTTGTTGTTGTTTATGTTGTTGTTGGGTTGTTGTTGATTGTTTTGGCCGAGTTAAATTCTCGGGGATGCTATATGTATAGGGGAGATGCTGCCCAAATTTCTGTAGGCAATTATGAATAAAGATTGAATACTTAAAGATTGGAAATTGAGAATTGGTAAATGTGACCAATTGCAGATTTTGGGCGAAACGGGAATTGAATTTGGAAAGGCGTAAAGAGCATACAAGGTATGTAAAGCTATCCCGATTATTCTTTTGGCATGTCCTAGGTGTACTAGGATCGGATTCGAGCCTCGGAAAGTATTCTGCTCATCGGAATCCGCATTTGAAAATACCCCTTTTTCATTCAATGGAATTGAACCCTATAAGTATGCTTTATTGAAAGAATTGTGCAAACTTCCGCAAATTGTTTAGAAAATTATGGAATGTCCCCAGAATCTCCGTAGGTGACTTTATAAGCTTAAAATACGTAATTTGAGCCCACCGCTTCGTTTGTCCCGAGGTGGGCCCACTATTTCCGATTTTACCCTTTTAGTGGTTATGACTTGTCTTCGAGCGTTTTTTTTTTAAAGAAATGTTTTTAACTACGCTTGTAATTACTAAATAAAACTTGTTTTAAATATTCCATTAAGTCTTGTAAAACTGTTTCGGAACTTGGAAACGAACTTAGAAAGATTATGCTTCTGTAATCCATTATGACATCCGAAATACACTCACTATGATTCTGTCCGATTTCATTATTTCGATTTGTCATCCGATAGGTCTTATTGAGTCTCTGGAAATATATGACATTCGTTTGAATTATTTTGATAAGCCCCATAATGTATTTTGAAACATGAAAATGATTACAAAAAGCTTATTTTGACATATGCTATTGGGATATCCGAAATGCATACACTATGATTACTGCTCCGCTTCTGTCATATGGTTTGTCATCTGAATTATGCTACTGAGTCTCCGTAAATGTGCTATATTTTAATTTGCATTAGTTTCTCACTACTCCATTCGTGGATGCCCCAATGTTTCCCACACTGAGCCCGGGCCAGGATATGTTGTCAAGCGTATTCCTCTGCATTGTTCGCCGTGCCTCGATGTGAGGGGGCAGGTATACATGTACATGGGTTGTGGAGTATGCTGTGCCATGTACACACTCTGATATGATATGATATGATCTGATATGGCCATCTGATATGATATGTTATGTTACGGGGTTATCCCCTATTCTGCTCCTTATGTGTGGTGGCACCAGCGTCGGGGGGTGGCCACGTTCTGTTTGCCGAGTCCCTTGGAAGGGGTCGGATATGATATGGTATATGTTTCTGTACACACTCCTCATGTTTCGAAAATATGCATTTGATACTTCGGATGTTACACTCACTTCTCTGTAAGCTCTGTTTCGGTTATGATCTTGTTCCATAATGGGACCAGGTACGACATATGTTTCCAGCGAATATTATTTATGCTATATGATCAGCATTTTGCTAATCTGGATATTCAGTTCATTTTTTGTATCTTCTGCTTCGATTATGACTTTGTTTACTACGTTCCGTGCTTTACATACTCAGTACATATTTCGTACTGACCCCCTTCCTTCGGGGGCTGCGTTTTCATGCCGCGCAGGTACAAACGACAGGTTTGCTGATCCGCCCGCTTAGGACTTTATTCTGCTATTTTGGAGCGCTCCTTTATCCGGAGCCCATATTTTGGTACAGTCTTCTGCTATCGTATATATGTACATTATTCAGGGGTACGACGGGGCCCTGTCCCGTCTTATGATTCTGTTATGTTCTGTAGAGGTCTGTAGACATACTTGTGTGGGTTCTGTATATGTTTTGGATGATATGATCTGTGACAGCCTTATCGGCTTCCATGTACTATGTCGGTTCATTTATGATAATTACTAACGCCAATTGATTTTTTTTTCATTTAAAAATATTCTGCTGATATGCTAGTTTGGGTTATTGGGTACGTTTGGGTGTCCAGCACGGACACTAGTCGCGGCCTACGGAGTTGGGTCGTGACAAAAGTGGTATCAGAGCAGTTCGTCCTCGGAATGTCTACAGACCGTGTCTAGTAGAGTCTTGTTTATCGGTGTGTTGTGCACCACATCTATAAACAGGAGGCTACAGGGCATTTAGGGTGTTACCTTTCTTTGAATCTTAGATCGTGCGATAGAGCCAGCTGTAGGAAATGAATTCCTTTTTTTATTAACCCTTGATTTCAGCTGGAGGACGGTATCGACGTAAGACAGCGACTGATGATATTGGAAGCTGCACAGTACACAGGTAAGTAATGGTATGAAAGACGTATGCTGGGTAAGGTATTTGAAGTACGATTGAAACACAAGCTGAAGATTAAAAAGAAAAATAAACAGGAAAGTGTAGCAGGTGCCATTTGAGTTGGGCATGTGAGGTAAGCCTCGGCATCTTTGTACTCTTATTTGAAATTGTTAGCCCCGTGTAGCTATGATGCGATATGATATGATATGTATATACGTATATGTGTTGGCCCTGTGAGGCGTGGTTGGTATTTCCTGTGTACAGGTTTTGGGATAGTAAGAAATGCAGAGGAACCTCTGCCCAAACTTTTCTAGGAATACGAAGAGGAAAATGAGACATAAATTCTTAACATGTCTTGAAGGTCGATACCGATAGGGTAAATCTATTATGTTGGATTAAAAGTTTAAGAGATACCCTCCATGTCATTTGTAAGAAGCATTATCCTTGTTTGGAAAATTTTATCTCGAGAAAGCATATACGAGTAGCAAGTTCGCAATTTATTTAAATGAACCAGAAATATGTTCCAACCCCATTTTGCTTTGGCACAGCCCATGTGAAGGGCAAAAATATGTGGAAGGGCAAAAATGTCCAACGATCAAGTTTCCTCTAATTGAAAGAATACAAAGTGTATGACAAGCAGTCGGGAATTGAGTGGTTCGCTCACGACTCAAATATAATATATATATATATATATATATATATATATATATATACATGGAGGTAAATATTGAAGACGTACAGGGGGCAACACGGTAACTATATAGTCAGAAAAGTAAAAGAATTCTCGCTAGGTCGGGGTGGGACCCGCTACGAGAACGTTTTGAAAAGCTGTCAAGACCCCGACTTGTCTTAAATTACGTGACAAAGGACGTGCAGGGCAATTGGTGTAATTATAACGGCCTTAACGTGCCTAAATGCATTAAAGTTGTAAGGTTAAGCGTGCTAGGGCCAGAGCAATTCTGGGATGGGTGACCCCCTGGGAAGTAAACTAAAATTTTCACAAGTATAGGAATAAGGGACGAATGGGAAATTTGAGGTAACTTAAAGGAAATTAGGATATGCGGAGTGATTAGAAACACTCAAGAAGTCGGGTAGACTAAGACAAGATAAGCTGGTGAGGAAGAAGATAGCGCAATGCAGCTTGGGAATGAGAGTAAGTTTGAATAAGCGTTTGAGAATTGTTTTGTAAGCAAAATGGTAGTAAATGTGTATTTGTACACATGACACCCCATTCATGATTGTACCGACCGACAGGTGGACCTCAGCAGCCAGTGTCGTGAGGTATGAAAGACATTAACCGAACAGAATTTGAGAGACAAAGCGAAAGACATGGTACAGATATTATAAGTAAACTGACACTAGTTCCGTCGCCAGCTAAGGCCGGGACGTTCCAGCACAACGATGTTCGGAAATAGAAAAAAAAAAAAAGGGGCGAGTACGTAAAAGGGGGACAGTAATAGTAACGTTTGGGAAATTTTGAAGGAAAGAAAGAGACCTCTCCGACGTATTATAATACCCCATAAGGCTAGTTGAACATTCGAGGACGAATGTTCTAAAGGGGGGGAGGATGTTACATCCCGTATTTTTGAACGTCGGATTAATTATAAGTTGAGGTGGGGCCCACACGTCAAGATTTTTTTTGGGACATGTGACAAATTATATGAATCACATATGTGAAGTTAAACACAACTCAAGAAGGACCCTTGGGCCAAATCAAAGTGGAAGTCCTCCAAACGAATATTTTTAAGAAAACGTTTTCGGGTGACCTGACTTTGGGGGGCAAAAACGGTATTATAAGTTTGGAATTTGGAAAAATACCAAGAAATAAAAGTTGTAGATAATTGAATTATCTTTCCAACCATAGGTCGTGGGTTCCCAGGTGACGTCGGGACAAGGAGATATGGACGTTTTAATGCAGAAAGGTTAGTGGGCTAGGCCCAATCCGAGCCCAACCGGGTTAGGCCCATTACCCAAGTTTTTATAAGTGAAAATTTCGGCCTTCCTCCTCATTTTAAGACCTGTAACAACCAGAAAATTCTGGAAAGAGAGAGAGAGAGGAGCTTTGGAGAGAAGAAAAACTAATTTTGACCAAAATCCGAGCCCCGAATCCCGAAGCCCATGAAGGGAAAAGTGTTGTACGCTGCGTTGTCTTCAATTTGAGCTAAAAATCAACCAAGGAGGAGGGTGATAACGTGGTGGCTGAATTCTTAAGGTATGAATAAGGTTCCTTTTCATTGCTAACAAGTTTATTTAAAGTTTTAACGGATTAGAACGGGAAAATAGCGATATAAATTCGTCCGTTGGCATTGTGAATTATGGAATGAGATTTGAAGAGAATTTTGGATGAAAATAAATGTAGTTCACTTGTATAATGTGGAGGAAAAATGGTTTAAGATGGCATGAAAAATTGTTGGAAAATGATTATAGGAACTTATGTGATTTTAATGTAATTTTATGTAAATATGGAAATGAAGTTTTAAATGTGAATGGCTATGTTGGTTGGTGGATTTGGAGGGATGTAAGTCCATATTAGCATGAAAGGTTGGTTGTTAAGTTGTTATGGGAAGTTTTGTGATTTTATGGTAGATTTATGTAATTATGAAAATGGAATTGTTAAGGTGTAAATTATGATTATGGTTGATGAAATTGGAAGATGGAAATATGTTATGAATATGTAGGTTGAAGATTTGAAGTTTTGGGTGAATTATGTTTGGGTGGAAAGTTTGTATATTTTGTATATCTTGTGAATATTTCGTAGAAATGATATGAAATATTTCCAAATTATATTGTGATGATCTAGATGATGAATGTGAAACCATTGAGGTTAGTTTGGAAATTGAAGTTGAAATGAAGGTTATGACATTATGTTGGGAAGATAGCTAGTTAAGTTATATTGTGTTTACAGTGATTGTTGTTGTTGTTTATGTTGTTGTTGGGTTGTTGTTGATTGTTTTGGCCGAGTTAAATTCTCGGGGATGCTATATGTATAGGGGAGATGCTGCCCAAATTTCTGTAGGCAATTATGAATAAAGATTGAATACTTAAAGATTGGAAATTGAGAATTGGTAAATGTGACCAATTGCAGATTTTGGGCGAAACGGGAATTGAATTTGGAAAGGCGTAAAGAGCATACAAGGTATGTAAAGCTATCCCGATTATTCTTTTGGCATGTCCTAGGTGTACTAGGATCGGATTCGAGCCTCGGAAAGTATTCTGCTCATCGGAATCCGCATTTGAAAATACCCCTTTTTCATTCAATGGAATTGAACCCTATAAGTATGCTTTATTGAAAGAATTGTGCAAACTTCCGCAAATTGTTTAGAAAATTATGGAATGTCCCCAGAATCTCCGTAGGTGACTTTATAAGCTTAAAATACGTAATTTGAGCCCACCGCTTCGTTTGTCCCGAGGTGGGCCCACTATTTCCGATTTTACCCTTTTAGTGGTTATGACTTGTCTTCGAGCGTTTTTTTTTTAAAGAAATGTTTTTAACTACGCTTGTAATTACTAAATAAAACTTGTTTTAAATATTCCATTAAGTCTTGTAAAACTGTTTCGGAACTTGGAAACGAACTTAGAAAGATTATGCTTCTGTAATCCATTATGACATCCGAAATACACTCACTATGATTCTGTCCGATTTCATTATTTCGATTTGTCATCCGATAGGTCTTATTGAGTCTCTGGAAATATATGACATTCGTTTGAATTATTTTGATAAGCCCCATAATGTATTTTGAAACATGAAAATGATTACAAAAAGCTTATTTTGACATATGCTATTGGGATATCCGAAATGCATACACTATGATTACTGCTCCGCTTCTGTCATATGGTTTGTCATCTGAATTATGCTACTGAGTCTCCGTAAATGTGCTATATTTTAATTTGCATTAGTTTCTCACTACTCCATTCGTGGATGCCCCAATGTTTCCCACACTGAGCCCGGGCCAGGATATGTTGTCAAGCGTATTCCTCTGCATTGTTCGCCGTGCCTCGATGTGAGGGGGCAGGTATACATGTACATGGGTTGTGGAGTATGCTGTGCCATGTACACACTCTGATATGATATGATATGATCTGATATGGCCATCTGATATGATATGTTATGTTACGGGGTTATCCCCTATTCTGCTCCTTATGTGTGGTGGCACCAGCGTCGGGGGGTGGCCACGTTCTGTTTGCCGAGTCCCTTGGAAGGGGTCGGATATGATATGGTATATGTTTCTGTACACACTCCTCATGTTTCGAAAATATGCATTTGATACTTCGGATGTTACACTCACTTCTCTGTAAGCTCTGTTTCGGTTATGATCTTGTTCCATAATGGGACCAGGTACGACATATGTTTCCAGCGAATATTATTTATGCTATATGATCAGCATTTTGCTAATCTGGATATTCAGTTCATTTTTTGTATCTTCTGCTTCGATTATGACTTTGTTTACTACGTTCCGTGCTTTACATACTCAGTACATATTTCGTACTGACCCCCTTCCTTCGGGGGCTGCGTTTTCATGCCGCGCAGGTACAAACGACAGGTTTGCTGATCCGCCCGCTTAGGACTTTATTCTGCTATTTTGGAGCGCTCCTTTATCCGGAGCCCATATTTTGGTACAGTCTTCTGCTATCGTATATATGTACATTATTCAGGGGTACGACGGGGCCCTGTCCCGTCTTATGATTCTGTTATGTTCTGTAGAGGTCTGTAGACATACTTGTGTGGGTTCTGTATATGTTTTGGATGATATGATCTGTGACAGCCTTATCGGCTTCCATGTACTATGTCGGTTCATTTATGATAATTACTAACGCCAATTGATTTTTTTTTCATTTAAAAATATTCTGCTGATATGCTAGTTTGGGTTATTGGGTACGTTTGGGTGTCCAGCACGGACACTAGTCGCGGCCTACGGAGTTGGGTCGTGACACTGGGCTGCAATACGGACCAACGCGTTTTCGCGAAGTTCATCCGTGAGATCGAGCTTCACAGCCGTGGCCTCCTCGTTTGACTCCTCAGTGGTATACCTGAACCGGGGACTCGGCCCGTTTATCACCCCCGCCCGGAGAAATGACTCGGGCCATCCCTTGATTTTTTCGACCTGAAGCTTGGTTTTCGAGAGTATGGTCGATACCTTTCCCTTGATGGTCCGGCCTCCGGTTCGTAATTCTTTCGTGATCTCTCCGAGCTTTTGTTCATTTTTACGGGCCCCGGGGGAAGCTCGAGTTGGTCATCCTCTATCCAAATTTTTGACTCGTATCGGTTATGGACATCCGCCCAGGTCACAGCCTCGTATTCCAACAAGCTTTCCTTTACTTTGAACGAAGCCGTCGAGCTCCGAACATTGAGCCCCTTTGTGAAAGCTTGTGCGGCCCATTCCTCCGGAACCGGGGGGAGCTCCATTCGTTCCCTTTGGAACCGGTTGACAAATTCACGCAATAGCTCCTCGTCTCTTTGGGCTATACGAAAAATATTCGCCTTTCAAGCCTGCACCTTTTTGGCTCCGGCATGTGCTTTTATGAAGGCATCGACGAGCATTTCGAAAGAAGTGATTGAATGCTCGGGCAGATGATCGTACCAAGTCAATGCTCCTTTTGACAGAGTTTCCCCGAACTTTTTCAGCAACACGGATTCGATTTCATCCTCTTCCATATCATTGCCTTTTATAGCACAAGCGTATGAGGTCACGTGTTCGTGAGGGTCCGTTGTGCCGTCATATTTTTGGATATCCGGCATTTTGAACCTCTTCGGGATCAATTTCGGAGCTGCACTCGGAGGAAAAGGCCTTTGGATGTACCTCTTTGAATCCGGCCCTTTCAAAATAGGCGGAGCCCCCGGGATTTGATCCACCCGAGAGTTGTATGTCTCCACCCTTTTTTCGGTCGAGTCCACCCGCTTCACCAACGTTTCGAGCATTCTCAGAACCTCGGTGGATGGACCAGCTCCGGAGCCATTGCTTTCAACCATCCGTGCCTCATCTCTTTTGGGTTCAGCAACACTCTTCGCCTTTTCTGAGGTCATTTTATCTCTTCCATTTAGCAGCTGGGCTATTGCGATTCCCTGTTTGGCAATCGCCGCTTTCTGTTCCTGCAACATTTCAAAAATTAAACGCAAGTCAATATTATCATTTGGGGTATCAGGTTCTTTCCGGACTTGTGTCCCGGACAAAGTAATTGAATTGTTAGTATTTAAAGGGTCAGTGGGGGTTTGGCAATCCTCGTGGCCCGTTGCCTTCATTTTCGGCCACAATCTCGTTGTTATTGACGTGACCAGATTGCCCACTGTTAGCCATTTGGTCCGTTTTTTCAGAGACGGACAGTAGATGTTTCTGATTTTGATGGGTAAGATAGAGATCAAGATCAAAGACCACTATTATCCTAGCCCCACGGTGGGCGCCAAACTGTTTACCCCGGATTTAGGTAATCAATTGAATTTGTAAGTGGGTATAGGATATGTGCTTGGATCTCAATATATCGTAGGGAAATGAGGTATATAAACGTTATGTAGCAAAGCAGTTGATGAAGTGTATTAGTGTTGCTAAATGACATGCAATACTTGTTTGAAGAAGCACAATGGAAATGAAAATAATTGTTATGGATCGAATCCGATATTTGAGAGAGATTGCATATATGTTTTTCTATTACAAGTGTTCTTGGAAAATGAAGAAGCCAACCCTTACAAAGGAGGGGGATATGCCCTATTTATAGTGTGACTTCCATGGGTTTCATCCAATATGAATTAATAAAATAATAATAATAAGGACAGCTCGGCACGGATTTGGTGGGATTAGACTGACGGCGCTGTCTGACACACGCATGGTGGGTAGTTGACCATGACAGGACGCTACTGGCACGTGGCTCGCGTGTAACGGCCACCCGGACCAACGGTTACTCGGACCAATAGCCGTACGGGCCAACGGCTATACGGACCAACGGCCACAAATGCTCGGGTCACCGGGCTTGGTCGTTCCAATGACGAAGAAGGCAGATCAGTCGGTCCCCTCGCTCCACCGGTTTGCCTCGCATCCGGTTTTTACCGTATACAAGTGTATCTATGTATATGTAGTTGTATTTGGGTAGTAATAATAATATATATATATATATATATATATATATATATATATATATATATTATATTGCTAATAAACGTACATAAGTTTGCACTATATATATATATATATATATATATATATATATACACACACACACACACACTATGTTCAAAGCACGATTAATATAACATTATAATTTGTGCTTCGTATCCAAAACTTTATTATATTAGTGTTTTGCTACGAATACAAAGTTTGCAAAAATTTATTAATACTTTTGAAAAGAGAAGACTTGTTTAAAAGGAAACTATTTTCCTCTGTTTGAGACAAAACAATAGCAATATTTAAACATCAGTTGATACTTTGAATTTTAATTCGATTAATTTAAAGGTGTAAAATATTCTATTGTTAATGTATGTAGATTGGACTTAAACAATACTTACTATTTTTTATCAAATTTTGATTTGGATAATTCTAATTCAAATTATTAAATAATTTTACATATTTAAAACGAAACAAAGTAGAAATTTGATTTTCTATTTAAAAGAAAAACTACTATTTTTTAATTTTTGGTGAATATTCTTGGTTTAGCTCATTTTACTTGTCATGTTGTCTTTTGCACCTTTTTTTAAGGAAACGTCAATTAGAATTAGAATTTGACTAATTTACCTTATTTATTATTTGATCTCCATTTAATATTATTTTTTCTTTTACGACATTAATCTCTTTTCACATTTATTAGAGTAAGAATAAAAATGAAAAAGTAATTGACTTCTATCTTATTTTAAAATATAAATATTTTAAGTATATTTATTTTAGTAAACATAACAAATAAATGACATGGCGGAATAGCAAATATAACAGTTAAATATCTAGATTAGATCTCAGACTAATATAAGAAAAGAAAGGAAATTGTATGGTTTGACTACTTAACCTTTTGAAGAAAAGCAATAATAATATAGGATCCACGTTTTTTGTTGTACAATAATTTCATTTCCTCCCACTAATGGGTTGATAACGCATGTGGCAATGAATCCACCATTATTGACTTAATGAGGATACTTTGGGAATTATATAAATATTGCTTAATTTTTTAATATGGGGTGCACATTTTTTGTTTTTTGATATTGCTTGTTTTTTTAATATGGGTTCCACCTTTTTTTTTTTCTGGTATTGCTTAATTTTTTTAATATGGGGTCCACTTTTTTTTAATATATTTTTACATGAGTTTGGAAGTGGTGAGGTCCACTTTTTAAATTTTTTATATTGCTTGATTTTTATAGTATGAGGTCAACTTTTTTTTTTTTTTACATGAGTTGGAGATGGACGACGAAACCACCCCAACTCATGCTTCTAATATAGTATAAATAACAAGAAGTCGCAGGAATTCTCTAAATGCCAACACTATTACTGTTGCTAATGTCACGTTGTCATGCTTAAAAATGACAAGAAGTCTGCCAAGACAACTAAGGGTGCACAAAGAAAATCGATAAAACGTGACAAATCGATAATTCGAATCAAATCGAGAAAAAAATCTGACTAGTGATTTGATTTGACTTAGTTTGGTATGAAAACAAAACCCGACCATAATAGGTTTTAAGGGCGAACCTACATTTAAAAATCTGGTGCTCAAGCACCCATTGAATAAAGTCAGAGTATGTGTAGTTATATAGAAAATCTAAGCAAACAGATATAATATGTCAAGAAGCACCCAGCAAACAAAAGGTCTATTGGGTGCTTGATTAAGAAATGGTAATGGAGGCTCTAATGAGGCAGGGGTTGACAGTTCGAAACTCACTCCTAACAAATCTTTTTTTTACTTTCTTTCTTGTACTCCACCCCTCTTTTTGCTGAATTTTGTTCCAACTGGGGAAAAAAAAAAAGACTCCAAAGCCCAATCCTTTCTAAATACCAAAATTCGCCAATTTTGTTCACGCCAGTTGCATTTTTCATCACAATTTCACAGCGTCCATTTTATTAATATGACTTTTCTCATTAATTTGATCATCATGTTAAAATAGTTGTGCACTTCTACTATGTGATTGACAGTAACTACACGTCAAAAATGTTAAGCACCCACGAACCCGAGATTCTGGATCCGCCACTGATAGGTTTGGTTTGGTTTTAACTAAAAGAAGCCAAACCGAAATCAAATCAACCCAACATTACACGTATACAAATTTTTAATATATTTTATACCTAAAAGATTTACTTATAATGTAATTTATAAATATTTCTTAAGTTTTTTCATAGTTTTTGTTTTTTGACATATTATTTCAAGGTTGGAATTAGAATTTTGAATGTTTCAATAATTTTTATAGCCCATAGATGATATTAGTAATTCAAATAAGTCCAAACCAAAACCAAATCAATACTAATGCTTATAACAAAAGTAATTCAATCTTAACACTAGGAATGACAATCATGTTGGATATCTATTCTTTAGTTTTGCATTGTTAATTTAGACAATAAAAATACATAACTCAATTTTTTTTTCTCTGTCATGTAATTAATATTTATTAACCGTACTTATTTTAGCATGACTTAATATTTTTAGATGATGATCATTTTCATTATGCCTTATTAATTAGCAATATTTATTTTATGCTATTTCATTATATTTTTATTGAATATTTTATTACAATGTCATCACTCATTTTCACATTTTTGTTATTTTCTTAAGAAACACCTTAATTGTATAGTTGTATCTTACTACGACTAAAGGAAAAATTGAAGTAGAAGTTATATTTTGTACGAAAAAAAATTCGGAAAAAAAAAAACCGAAAAAACCCGAGATCAAAAAACCCGACTTTTATTGGTTTGATTTGATTTAAAAATCCGACATAAAAATCCGACATAATTGATTTGGTTTGACATTTAAAAAATCCAAACCAACTCGGTGCATGTACACCCCTAAAGACAACAATCAGTATTCAGGCGCACCACATGATTCATTCTCCATTTACTTGATTTCCAAACGTCAAACTCGTCTAATGCCAAAAACCTAACTGAATTTGCTTTCAGTCACAAGTTCTACGTCATCCTTTCATCAAGTGTGTCTAAAAGTCCCACATTTTTTTCCTCAAAATCCTTTCACATTTACCACACAGAATAGTAGCATGTCGTTACTGCCTTACTGGTAGCTATCAATGTTTAGGATTTCAGCCAAACTTCTAGCAGCAATTGCTTTAATGGAGCATCATCAGTTCATCACACCTAATTTACAAGATAATGCCAAACTTACAAGTTACAACTTAAATTGACAAACCCAAACACATTACTACTACTGCAGAACATTAAAAAGTGCACAAACAACACCGGTGTCAACAAATTTTCCCTATTCCACTCTATCTCTGTCAGTTTACAGACACCTAACGTTACCTTCACAAACCCCACCAGTACTCAAACTATCATTTGCAACTTGATGGGGTGTACTGGAACAAACAGGTTAAAAACTTATCTGCTTCAACCAGACTAGTAATAGCGGCACTACATACAACAGCTAAGAATAACCTAAAAACAATCTGAAGATTAGACAGCTCTCCAATGATGCTCCGTTGCATACTCCAATGTCCTATTTGTGAATTCTTTACAAGCCCAGACTCCAAATAATCAAGGAAACAATATAAGATATTCATGCTGGAGTGCTGGATCCTCTGGTACAAAGCCAGCGAGAGAAACAGAAGCTGCAAGAAAGATTCAAAAGCCTTGAATCCACGCGCTGCTCTGCTTGGATCAAAATTTCCTCCCCTGGGACACCAAAAAGCAAGCCTATTAAGCATTAATCTCAGCATTACACTGATTCTCTCTACTGCAGCTTCTTCTGCCCCAAAACATGTTCGAACAGGTAGTTTTCTCCAATCTCACTTCCATTTTGTCTTGGTCCGTTGATGTGGACTGTGACTGATCAGGAGTTTCTTCTTGAGTATCATTTTCTCTTGATTCCAAGGTTGGGGAATGTCTTTCATCACAAGTACATAAAGGGATTGCAACAGAGGGAAATGGGCTACAAGTCACAGGACATGAAAAATCTGAAGACACTGAAGCAACACGATTCTTTCTGATTTCATGTGCACTAGATGGTGTTGATCGTTCTTGATCATGAGGATGAAGCATGCATGGTGTGCATAAACTAAGGGACAGATGTAACTTAATTTCCTTTGCAGGGGATCCAGGGAGTTTTACAAATGACACAATGCCATGTCTGCAAAGTGGACATGGAATGGAGCCGGGTGGACCCAATAATTCAGATGGGATGTTGCTTGCTGAGCATAGATAGAGTGCACATCTTACACACAATTGATGCCCACAACCTGAAAGTAATGAATAGAAAATTAAAGCTCAATATATATTAATAAATTTAAATATTTTTAAATTTGCAAGGTCAAAACAGTCATTTGAACTGTTATCATCTTCTTATGGTCCCAAGTTCCAACAACGTCCCAGAAACCTAAGTGCAAGAGAATCTAATTTCACCTATAAAGAAATTTTCCAAAATCTCATATTTCCTAATTGAGAACAAACACAACTGCATATGATATTGCTCTCCAGGTAAAATTAATTGGTTAAACTAACATATACTAGTACTTTAATCATATCTTCAAATATGTGAATTTTATTTCAAAAAGTTTGAAGAATCTATGTCCGAATTCACAAAAAAATTAGGTGCTTTGACCTTCGCATTCCGAACTCCTTCACATAAAATGGATGGAAGGAGTATGTAAAACAGATTTCACAGAGCGCCAATTAAAAACAAATGCAGTATTTAGACATTTATTTCACAAATACAATCTCTAGACTTCTTTTTTAAAAAGATAATTATAGCGGTGGTGTAGACCAACTTACACACACCTAAATTATTCCAACAAGTATCTTCATCCTTCTACCGACACATGCATTGGATAAATCTGTACACAAACGTTTAGGTAGATGGAAAGAAATCACCTCGCATTTTTTCGCCTCTAATGGGATGTCAACCCTGATCCCTTACGATTTTCACTCCAACTTCATCAAGTGCTAGATCTTATCCTCGGATACAACTACAATATCTACATTTGATAGGTCTTGAGCATGCACAGGCTTAATCTTGAGATTGTTCCTCGTGAGGGTAATGGCGAAGGTCAAAGAGGTACGGTCCTTTATTGCCAAAGAGGTTATGACGAATGTCAAGGTAAGATTAATTTAATTTTCAGACACGTGAGGTAATGCTGTAGGTGAATAAGCCTCTAATTTCATTGACTATTTTGCTTGAACATCAGAGAAATGAGATAATTTTTTCCTCCCAGTGATAATGGGATACCCCAGATATTTTATCGGGAGTTGTTACAAAGCTTCCTGTTCTACCTGTAACTAGGCAGTGAATATTTTGAGCTTCAGAACTAATCAGATTCACGATGTACCAATTTGTACCCCAAGTTACCCAAATTCTACCATTAACTGCAAATTGGGAGTTAGTAAGATTCACAATATTTCTTTCTCCCCTAAAAATGAATGACATCCTTTCAACTTCATTACATAGAAATTTTCATAAATTTGTTTTGCAGTGACAATAATTATCGATCGTGTGGGCTCACCATTCATCAATTTGAGCTTGCTTTTTTAGCCTTTAAATTTTGCGTAATTCATCGCTTATTCTAAAAATATTCATTAGGCATTGCACTTATGGTTTCACTCAGTTCTAATGATATCACCTGAGGAATGTGCTTCAATATATCAAAGTTATTAAGCATATGATCTTCAAAGAACTGATCCTTATAGAATCTAATAGCCTCCTGTGCTATATCCTCTTCATCTTCCAGCCACATCCCATAATAAATCAAGAAAGGATTTCATATACTCATGTAAAAATAGATGATGAGGTTGCTTAGTGCTTGATCATGTAAGAAACCAAAAATCGTCAATTACAGGGGAATATTGCACCATCTGCCAGATTCATATCAACCAATTTAACTATGTTTTAAGTTCTAAACTAGTAGAGATCTGGCCGAATGAATTATCTATATGTATCCACCTGCTCGATTCGGGTATCTCATTCCAATACTAAATAATTATTCTTATTCCCCAGATCTCCCACTTATTCCTACACGACAAGAAAAACTTCTCTACCTAGGATAAAAAGGGCTCCTCACAAAAACCAAATCTAATGCAAGTGTAACAATAAACTAAGTCCTACTCCCAACTAGGTAATATCACATATACAGATCATTTGCTCTCGTTGTGTTTTGTTCTTATCTCTACATTGATTCGGAAGAATTCTAGGTCATCGAGACAATTTTCTTTACAGATTTTAGGTCTACGTCATCCTTTTTCACCACCTTCAATGATCATAGTGGCACATACTATGGATCTTATATAAGGAGATTGATGTAGAATAAGGTAAAACATATCAGGCGCTTCTCTAATTTTTTTCCTCGATGTATGTTACTAGCAATCTTTATCAGATGTAATCATTTCTAATCTTCCATCTTGTATGAGCGCATATTCATCTTAATACGCACGTTTATACAACATTCATCTTGTGATAGATTGGACCTTAGAGTCCCAAAGTTTGCTCCTATATAACATAGTTGCATAAATGATTGTTGTCATAACCATTTTATAGAAATCTCTCTAATTCATATATTGAAAAAAATCAAATTGAGTAATGGTACAAACCTTCAGCAGCCACTGAACATGCTCTCTCCAGGCAAACAGCACAAGTATCAGAATCATCAGAGGAAGTTGCTGATGACTGCAACCCACACTCTCTGCAGAAAGTGCTCACAAAGATCAGCACTCATGTATGGTTGGTATTTAATTTTACAGTACTTATTAGATTAACCATTATTTACAAGAGTGGTTTGGGCCCCCGGGGGGTGGGGGGGTGGGGGGTGGAGGAGGAGGGCAGAAGGATGCTTCCCAAAGAAATAGCAACAAATGGAAATCACAAAGAGAAGTATAAAACAAGTGCCCATTCTATCACTTATTTAACAGCCACTACCACCGGTCAAGTAAAATCAGCAATGCCCAGAGATTCAAAGTCAAAACATTCCATAGTGCAAGCTTGAACAAATATGAGTTGGATCAATCATAATTTTTACGGCTCATGCCTTCACAAGCTAAAAGGCTCCATTACACCTTTATGCTGTGCATCACATAGATAGATTTCACAGAAAAATATATATTGATTTCAAGAAGTTTGAACAACCCGACAATGAGTAGACGGACAGTGAACTGCTTGTTACAAACCTACATCGATACATAGAGCACCCTTTTACAGTTATTACGCACAATATCCTTAGAAGTAATTGTCATATTTTCATTTAGCTCCTCACATTGTTTTGTTTCCCTAGCGTAAATAACATTTGTCAAACAGAGTTTGCAGCATTTACAACAATTCATCTCTATTGACATTTGCATCTAGTAGTTCAGTTATCATCAATGGCATCATTTATTTTGCTTATCAAAAAGTAACTACCAAACTTGGCCACCATAAAAAAACACTAGATAATCTAAAAAATGAAATATCACATCACAAACATATGCCTCCTCTCTATCAAGTGAAACTTGATAATTAAAAAGTTATTATACGTCGGACAACAAGTGACCAGGTTTAGCTTAGATATTGAACTTTTATCTTTAACAAATTTGATGCACCAATACAGATTTAAAACAAACAAAAAGGGAACTCCAATTTGCTCAGATGACAAAGACCAGTAATTCCGAAGTAAGCTATTTTTTTTTTTTAAATACGTTAACCCAACTCCTCTAAATCCCTGTACCTACGAGCCAAATAGTGGCCTTCCCCACATTTGCTTCCTTGGTAACTCAAACCGAACCTTATGTTTGGAAGTGGACGGTCCTTACCACTAGGCTATCCCTCCCTTATCAGTCCAAAAATTAGACTACGCATGGCAAAACAGGTAATTGCCATTTACCTTGCAATGTTGAGCACACTTGAGAGAGGCAATGATAAATAACTTGAATACGGAAAGGGTGGAATAATTGAATTAGAATTTGGTGCAAGTAATGGTTCAAGCCAATGACGCCCCCACATCCTGGCAACATCGAGAGGAAGCCACCTGAAAGAATCCATTTATCTGTTGAGTGACGTCTGGAATTTACACATGTGATAGTTAAACTGAGAAAGTTCTAAGCAGATTACCCATTGCAGTTCAATGTCAATCGACTGGCACCTCTTGAAATAAGGATCTGCAGCAACACAAAGTAAATACACATGTAGAAACTAGCTAGGATAAAAGATTGCATCTTTTTATTCTGGCAATCAAAATTATTAGATACTAGATCATAGATGGACGACAAGTTAACCAATCACCTGACAGCATTTTAGATTTCCACCACAGGCAGCATAGTGCAAAGGAGTGCTTCCTGCTCCTAGAGAATAATTTATTTGAAAAAATGTCAATTAACAATCAGGTAAATTCCAAAAACATGTAATCATGCCTCGAGCGAGCATATACCTATCAGATCCATCGAGGACCCATAGTGAAATGTCACAGCTGATACATTTGCATTAAGATCAAGCAGGAGTTGGACACAATCAAAATACCCATTCAATGCAGCCATATGAAGAGCAGTGATACCACCATCAGCAGCTTTATTTACAAATTTTGACAGTGCACTGCAATGAAATGAAGCAAATACAAAGATTAGCCAAGTAAATGAAGCTTACAGATACAATAGTCCAATTTTTCCAAGAAGAATTAACCCTCAAAGTCAAAGAACTTCATGTCAGAACTCATGAGCATGGTTAATATCAGCTCATTTTTATTAACAAATTCTCTTATCAAAACCTAGATAGCCGTTTCTTGTAGAAAATCACGGACCTACCAAATGAAGCACCCATAAGACCCCCTTCTTTTACAAGAGCATATGGTTTACACTACCACCTCAGTCTTCTCTGTTTTCTTACACAATTTGCGTTTAGTCCTCAATCAATACCATAACGGGACAACCAGTGATTTCATTAGCATCTACAAATCTTGTAGCTAATTTGTCTGTCTATCCGTACAATTCAACATGAATCCAGGTGACAAGAATGAAGATGAATAGATGCAAAGAGATCACTAACCTTTGCTCGTTCTTGCTTTTTGAATTTGAACCGTCACCCCTGTCAACATTTGTTTGAGCATTTATTGAATCAAAAGGGGCACTAGGAACAAAATCAGTCAGTACAAGTCTTATGCATCTAACATGTCCATTCACTGCTGAAAAATGGAGAGCTGTCCTTCCACTAAGATAGTCTGCCCTCGTAACCTGAAAGAAAGTTTCAAGATACAAAAGGAGCAAATGCTATTAGAAGAATGACATGGAGGTCTAGACAAAAAAATCTAGAGGCAACCATAAAAAATACAGTAACTCTTAACGAACAGCAACTCTACCAGCCAAATTAACAAGTAAAGGAAGGATAAAGGAAACTCACATTGCATCTAAAGAGAAGAAGGGTTTGTACAACTTCCCAGTGGCCATATCGACATGCCTGCATCAGTGCCGTCTTCAAAAACAACTCAAAAGTCAGACTCAATATAGATATCCATCAATTCTTTTTTATATATTTTTACCCCCCCCCCCCCCGGGCCCGGCACACACGCACAGAGTTTGGCGGATCTATGGTATTCGGACATTTCCCCCCTAGCCTGACTCGAACCCTGGACCTACCGATCGTGGGTGGAGATGCTCTATAAAACTGAGCAATCCTCACTTGTCAGATATCCATCAATTCATTTGGTAATGGAAAGAAAACTCAAATTCAAAGAGCCCCAAGATATACTCCAACACTAAAATTGACAAAAATCCAGCTCATAGAGCTGATCTCTCAATAACTAACTACCCCTTTCAAACTATCAGCTCATTAGAACAGTCTCGAAAGAAAACTAAACAGTAATAATCAACAAAAAGGGTAAAAAAAATCACATACCTGACCACAGTAATTTCTAGAATTTACATCAGCACCATTCTCAAGCAACAACGCAACAATCTGAAAAACGTTCAAACACAAATCAACAACATATCATACAACGGAAATTAGATACTCCCTCCGTCCCAATTTATGTAGCACCTTTCAGATTTCAAGATTCAAACAAGTTTCTCTTGACCACAATTTCTTCGTCTGTACTTTTTACCTAGTTTTCAAAGATGTACAGATTTAGGACAAAAAAAAAAATTAAAGATTTTTGTTCAAATACACGATCAAAATTAACAGGTTTGACTCTCGAAACCGAACCTTGGAACATAAATTGAGACAGAGGATCAATGAAACCAAAAAAAAGGAGAAAGGGGAAAAGGGGAAAATACTTCGTTATGACCCTTAGCAGCAGCAAAATGAAGAGGTGAATTAAGACCACCAAAAGTAGAGTATTTTGAAAGACATGGATTACAATCAAGTAACATCTTTGCTTCTACATAATCACCATCTCTTGCTGCAGATACCAACCGTTCACCGGAAGCTGAACACCCAAATGAATTACCCATTTCTCTCTTTTTCTAAGGTCTGTTGTCTTGAGATATATATATAAATGTTTTTTTCAGATATAGTACATGTCTAGTCAAGATTTGTAAGAAATGGCAGTACGTGATGTGTGAATTTTGACTGAGAGAGAGAGAGTTGGGTTATAGAGGATTTTCATTAGAATTTGGGAATTCGGGGTTGGACTATTATAAAGTGATATACAGGGTTGTGGGGAAAAATTAGGTCAACTGTCGTTAAACAAAATTTGAAAAACAAAATGATATGTAATGGAAAAGTGGACGGCAGTAAATTTGTTGGAAAAAAAAAATGTTTGAGTAAATTTTGCTCTATAGTTGTTCTTTTGAAATTTAATTTGTATAATTGATAGTGTATTTTGTATACTATTATTTATTTGATGTTTGGTATCCATTTTAGGATCTCTACTCTATTAATTAGAATTCGCATCACATAAGGTCCATTTGAGAAAAAAAACACTACTCAAGGCTCAAATTGAGGGATCCTATTCATCTCACCATAATTGTTATTGATCATATAAAGTTATTAAATAAGTAAATGTAAATTTATGACCTGAAAAAAGTTGAGTAAAACTGTTTATATTGCACTGATGTGAAGTTTTCTTTTAATATTTCCGTGCAAATAAATTAGAAATTAGATTCTTATTTTTCTTTTGACTACTAATTATTTCATTTCATTTCATCAGATAAAAATAAGGGAAAACATATCTACATTTGAAATGAGGATAATATATGGCGATAATTGCAACATTAATTTCTACATTCCACCTAGCAATTCATTTGTGTTTGAACAACTGTATTTCTTACATGGCAGTGATTATTTTTCTAATAACATTTCTATTTGATTTCTAAGAATTATTTTTTTTATGTTTTTGCTAAACAAACAACTTATGTTATCCAAATGTCTCTCTAGGGTGTACATAGACCGAGTTAGTTCGGATTTTTTAAATATTAAATTAAACCAATTGCGTTGGATTTTTAAATTTATACACCAAACCAAATCAATAAAATTCGGGTTTTTCAACCTCGGGTTTTCTCGGATTATTCGGTTTTCTCGGGTTTTCCTGGTTTTTTCCGGAATCGTCTTCATACAAAACATATACACTTTTACTTCAAATATTTCTTTAGTCCTCGTAAGATACAACTATATAATTAAGGTGTTTCTAAAGAAAATAACACAAAATATGATATGAGTGATGACATTGTATTAAAATATTCAACAACAAAAAATAATAAAACCGGTTAAAATAAATATTGCTAATTAATAAGCCATATAGAAAATGACCATAATCTAAAAAATACTAAGTCATGCTAAAATAAGTACGGCTAATAAATATTAATTACATGACAAAGAAAAAAAAGTTAAGTTATATATATGTACTTTCACTCTCTAAATTAATTATGCAAACCTAAAGAATAGATATCCAACATTATTGTCATTCCTAATGGTAGAATTGAATTTCTTTTGTTAGCATTAGTGTTGAGTTGGTTTTTATTTGGTCTTTATTTGAGTTACTAAAATCCATGGGATAAAACACATATTGACAATCAAAATTCTAAGTTCAAGCTTGAAATAATATGATAATAGACAAAAAACTACAAAAAAATTTGAGAAATATTTATGAATTACATTAGAAATAAATATTTTTATGTATAAAATATTTTAAAAATTGGATACATGTAATGTCAAGTTGGTTTGGTTCGGTTTGACTTTTTTTAGCTAAAACCAAACCAAACCAATTATGGTCGATTTTTTTTTTCAACACCAAACCAAGTCAAACCAAATCACTAGTCAGATTTTTTTTCTCGATTTGACTTGATTTATCGGTTTAATGTGATTTATCGGTTTACTTTGTACACCCCTACGTCCCTCCATATGTGTGCAAAGCTTACTAAAATATTTGGATAAGAGGATGATGGTGGATTATTTGAAAAACAAAAAGATAAAATAAAAGATACGTGTGGTTCCTTTTTTCTTTTTCTTTTTTTCTGTCATGTAGTAGTTGGGAAGAGAACGTTAGTGGAATTTCCTTTTCTGGAGTAAATTACAAGTCAGGAATTTGGAAAGGAAAGTAAGAGCTGCATCAATTAAAGAACGGAAAAGGGCCAAAATTACCCCTGAACTTTGAAAAATAGTTCATCCATACCCTTCGTTATACTTTAGGGTCAATTATATCCTTATAGTTATACTATGGGGTCAATTATACCCTTATGTCTAACTGCTGCCACGTGACATCATCTCAGCCCTTCAAAATTATTTTACCCTCAAATAATTTTTTACCCACTAAAATAACTCAAAACGACCCGAATTTTTTTTTCCAGCAAAAATAATACGAAATTATTTTTATATTTTTTCTGGAAAAATAATTCCCTATTATTTTTGCTGGAAAAAAAAAATTCGGGTCGTTTTGAGTTATTTTAATGGGTAAAAAATTATTTGAGGGTAAAATAATTTTGAAGGGCTGAGATGATGCCACGTGGCAGCCGTTAGACATAAGGGTATAATTGACCCCATAGTATAACTGTAAGGGTATAATTAGCCCTAAAGTATAACGAAGGGTATGGATGAACTATTTTTTAAAATTCAGAGGTAATTTTGACCCTTTTCCGATTAAAGAAAAATAGGATAAAATAAGGACCGGAGACCCCAAAAAAAAAAAAAATGTTGGTTACTTGGGGAATAAAAGTGGGGTTGCATTTGTAGGCTGTAGCCAATGTCAAGGCAACTTTTACCACCTTCTCTTAATTTATTATTTTTGTGCTTGTCTTAGTCCTTGCAAGTGGAGCAGTATCAATGTAAAGATGTGAGTGATAAAATTTCTTAATCATTAATTAGAGGTTTTAAGTTCGAGCAATGCTAGTGATTTTTTTTTATACCGGGAGCGCTTACTTACCTAATGGACCTTAAGCAATATGAATTCTAATTAATCGAGGGATTGGGGCCCATGAAATGGCTGTCAAATATTAGAGATATCAAATAGACGTGTTGGATTTGATTTGAACGGATCAAAATAGATTGTGTAAGTAAATGAACGTGTCATTAACTCGCCCAAAAGTTACGTATACTAAGTGACGGATCAAGATGGTCTAGACGTGTCGGACATAATCCAACCCACCCAACACTTACAAAGTTTTAATTTTTATAATTATTTTTTATATAATTTGATTAATACCCAAATTAAAAATGATTTTTTCTTTATTATGGCTATATAGAACCGTGTTTTATAAATATGGTGACAAGGTTTCTTATGGTTAATTTGGGCTACATATTTAACAGAATCACGACAATTTTTAAATTGGTTAAATTGGACGAATCAAATTGTGTTGTAGGCGTGGGTCACTAATTTGCCTAAACTTAAATGGATTAAAGATCATATTTTTCATGAGTTAATTTTGCTATTCTTACTGGATACAAAGAAGCAAACGCAAAAAAGAAAGAAAAAAAAAAGTCGTTTACAAGTAAATTGCAACGTTATATAACGCGCTTTTTGGATTATCCGAATGCGTAGCAGCAGATGTAGGATGAGTCTTTCTTGTGAGTTTTGTTGTCTTTGCTGCATCTTTCTTGTGACTTCCGACTTTATATAATTTTTGTTTATTCTTATTGGTTTTTGGGGTTATTTTATTTCAATATTTTATCCTCTCACTATTATAGTTTTGTTCTTCTTTTAAAACAACTTGGATTTGTTTCAGGAGCAGTGGTTTCCCTTTCCTGCTCTACTTGTCTTTTAAAAATTTTATATATACATAGGGACAGAGGGAAGGGACGGCGGAAAATAGGATAGTGAAAATCAAACTCATACTTCTAAACAATAAAAAATATTAAAGGTGCTTGGTATGAAAAATATTTTCATTAAAAATAAGTGATTTCTTACTTATTTCTGATGTTTGGTAAGTAAATAGAAAATATTATCCGAAAAATATTTATATATAATTTAGACAAGCACTATAGAGATTGGAGTGAGGTAGCTATAGGAGTGGGATGAGGTTTTTTGAAGGTTGGTAAGGAAGGGAGTGTTACTTATGATTGTTTCCCTATTTTTATTACCGAAGTCATATTCTTTACTTTTACAAAAATTATTTTCCTCCACATTAACACACCCTAAATTCATATTTATTGTGTGAAATCTTTTAACCGGTATAACTAACATATAAGCTACTCTTAAGCTTTCTTGTTATACTTTAATATATCCATATCTTAGAAAATTTGGACCACCGATCCTTTGACTGATTGTTTAGCCAATAGAGAGGTTGGTGAATTACGATCAAGTTTAAAACACGTTTAAGAAATAAAACAATTTTTATAAGCTATCTCTGTCCCAATTAATATGACACTTTTCGTTTTTCGAGAGTCATTTTGACTAAACTTTGAAGCTAAATTGGATTAAATTAACTTATTATTTTAAGATTAAAATTTATATATTTGAAAACTACATGATTAGTACTATAATTTGCAACTTTTCTCATATCAATTTGGTGAAAAAATTATTGGGATTTCAAACTCAAATCTCTCATTTTTAGCTTCACAGAACAACAATGAAGAACAAAAAGACAAACAAGGAAGAAAGAAGATATGAAGAAGAAGACTTGGTCAGATAAACCTAAGTGTTTATGTCTTAAATCCACAAGTGTGAAATGACTACAAAGACCAAGCCATGTGGAATAATTAGGAGCGTACAAGAAGAGATAGATGGATAAATCCTGACCATTCAAAGTTGACAAGCTACAGCCATATGGAATAATCAGGAGCGTACAAGAAGAAATAGATGGATGAAATCCTGACCATACTGTTACACCTCGTAGTTTTGTACGTTAAGATTCATTAGGTGTTAGCTGTGTAATTGTGGATACTCGAGTACCTTCTAGGATATATGAGATTATATGCGCCTACCTTATGATTACGAGGGTTTAAGTTCATTTAATAAGCTACGGAAGGATTGGAGAGCAAGTGAATCAAGGAAATTAAGTTTGTTGGACTTTGGAGAAAATATGAGGGGCAATTTTGGTCCAACTTGGAGAAAGAATATCTTTTAGTATATGAAGAGTTTTAGAGCAAAGCAAAAGCCTAAATTAAAATTCATGAAGTCCAGTTTCCAACGCAACAAACCGCTCATCGATAGGACATCAGAGTAGAGAGTTATGGATGTTACAAGTTAGGCCGCCAAAGCAGAAATTAACCCTTCACGAACGCGACCAAAGGGCCGCGAACGCAAAGAGAAGGACTGAATAACCCATCGCGAACGCGAAGGGCAAATTCTGAGTCGGTGGAAACCGACTCCAAAACCTTATATAAGGGGGTTTACCCCCTCATTTTCATCAAAACACCCATCTAAACTCCCCAAACTTTTTGGAATAATCCCCCAACTTCTAGTTATAAAATTTTAGCACGAATTAAGCGGAATTATCCGGATTTAGGTTCGGACAGCGTATAGTTGCGATTATAATATCGTGTTGCGGCAAATTTGGACTTGGATTCAAGGTGAAAAGTGAAGGTATTGCGGTTCTAGCGGAAGTAAGGTATGAATCTTCCCTCATTAATATTGATTTAGGATTTATGGAGGTAGAGCTATTAAATGATCGTATGACGAATTTGTTGGTTGAGAAATTAGACAAACATCATGTGGGATGTTTTATGGAATATTTTGGTATGGATAATGATGTTATTGGCGTTGGAGTTGTTGTTGTGTGTTAGTTGTTGGTATTGTGATTTCGAACTAGGGATATAATCAGGGGAGATGTTGCCCGAATTTCGGCAGATTCTAAAAAGATTTAAATTGAAGGCTTAAGACAAGCGTATGATGATGAGTCCAACGATAGTGTGAATGATTTTATATGTAGATTACGAGACTACGACTGATTTTGTGTAGATTACGAGACAGGAAGTAGGTTGGAAAGTCGGGAAGTAAGCTCCAGGTATGTAAAGGCTATTCCTTCTTTTCTTGGCATGATTCCATATATGGTAATAGCGTGATAAATTTATATGTAGATTACGAGACTACGACTGATCTTGTGTAGATTACGAGGCAGGAAATAGGTTGGAAAGTCGGGAAGTAAGCTTCAGGTATGTTAAGATTGTTCCTTCTTTTCTTGGCATGATTCCATATATGGTAGTAGCGTGATAAACCTTATGACTAGAGATTTTTCAAGGTAGAGCTTGTCATATTGTGGTCTAGTTTCCGAGTGTTATGTTGTTCTTTCTGAGGGGCCATATCCCTTCCCTATGTCCTTGAGTTTATAGAGAGACAGAAGAGACATGTTACAGTATCAGTGTTTTTCAGCATATGCATGATATACATATATATTTTCCTTTAGCCTGGCCACTTGTTTAGTGAGACATTTTTATTTTGCCTGGCCTACGGGTTAGTGAAACAAATATGCCTGGCCTACGGGTCAGTGAGACAGATATGCCTGGCCTACGGGTCATTGAGACAAATTGCCTGGCCGACGGATCAGTAAGACATATTGCCTGGCTACTTGGCCAGTGAGATTTATAGTTGCCTGGCCACTTGGTCAGTGAGATATATATAATAGTATTGTATTGCATTTCATATGAGACAGGTCTGGAGAGATATTCAGGGCATTCTTTGACCTCCAAATTGTATTGGTTTCAGTTCAGTTTCAGTTATCGTTGCCTTACATACTCGGTACGTTATTTCTTACTAACTCCCTTTTCTCGGGGGCGCTGCATTCATGCATGCAGGTACAGATCGACAGATTGATAGGCCTCCCTAGTAGACAGGATCTGACATTAGCTGATTGGTGAGCTCCCTTTCTGTTCGGAGTTTCCAGGTCTTTTGGAGTCTTCCCTTTTTTATTCTAGATTGTATGGTATAGTCACACATCTCCCTAGAGGCTTGTAAACGAGTCCTGTTTATAGTGTCTGTGTGATAGCCTTGTCGGTTTATGTATGTCTATTGGATACTGTTGGTTTTTGTACAATCATAGCAGCCCCGTCGGCTTGCTCAGTTGTGTATATATATATTTTGGGTGTGTATGCCCAGTTCAGACAAGATAGTCAGTATTTATTTATATATATCCAGATTGCGACCTCGCCGGCTTGTTGGTGTAGTTTGTGTGCAGGTAGGCCTTGCCAGTTTAAGTCGAGGATAACTCCCTAAAGTTTCAGATTTAGAGTGGTTCTCTCGGGCCTAGTTTGGCATCGAGTGCCAGTCACGCCACTCCAGATTTGAAGCGTGACACATACAAAGTTAACAAGATACAACTATATATACTAGAAGCTTCTACTGTAGATGCCAAAACTAGAATCCTAAGTTTGGTTTATAGCTTTACAAGTAGAAAATAGACAAGTGTACATAATTATCTTTCTTTTAGCACTTGTACTTGTATTTATACACAACACTGAATATAAAAAAATCATCAAAAATTGCTACTCTAGCTGAATGAGTGACTGTAACTTTGGATGAATTAGGTAATTTGACTAATATAGGAACAGGCAAAGGAACAAGAGATAAAAAAAAAAAGATTAAAACACATATGCTCTGAAGCTCCTGAATCAATGATCCAGGAGGTGGAATTAGATTAAAATGTAGCATATGAGTGATCTAGTTTTGTAAAAAATATACCAGCTGCAGAGCTGACATATATTTCTAAATTTCCTCCCTGTCCTCCTTTGGCTTGATTGAGTAAAATCACCAGTTGATTGAATTGTTCAGATGAAAGTTGCTGTGAAAAATGTTTTTCGAAATAACTAGCATCACCTTCTTCATTAGCAGCAGTTGCTAAGTTAACTTTAACAGATTCCTGGGTTTCTTTCCTTTGGTAAACTTAAAGTTAGCTGGGAATCCCACAATCCTCTAACATTCATCAACTGTATGATTAGTCATCTTGCAATAAGTGCAAAATAAACCAGACTTCTTTGCTCTATAGTTAGTATTGTTTGTTTCCTCTAAAATTACTTCCACTAGCCCCGTGATAGACAGTGTTGGGATAAGTTGATTGATGTCCACCAACCATGAATGAGGATCCATTTCTTAGAAATTGTGAATCTGAATGAAGCTCCTTTTGATTTTCATCCTGCATTAGCAATGAATATGCATAGGTGACAGAAGGTAAAGGGTTAATGTTTCTCCTTGGAGCTGCATAGGTGTCATTTAAACCCATAAGAAACTTAACTAATCTTTCATCCTCAATCTTCTTCTTTCCTCCACAACTGCAATCATATTTACAATGCATATCAGCATTAAGAGCATCCAAATCATCCCCGATTCTCTTAATTTTAGTAAAATAGCCAGCTATATCACTCCTTCCCTGAACTAAATCTGCTAATTCCTTTTGCACGTGGTAGAGTTTGGCACCATTAGGCTGTCCAAACCTATGTTCAAGATCAGACCAAAGGTCTTTAGCAGTTTTTGAATAAAGGACACTATCAACAATATCCTTTCACAGAGAGTTCAACAACCAAGATGTAACCATGTCATTACTTCAGTTCCATACCTTCCAATCTGAATAAGTTGATTTAGAACCCCAACTTGTTTTTGGCTGAAAAGGAGGTGAGGATGGACCTCCTCCAACCTGGATAACCTTTATCATCAAAGGGAGAATTCACCAGAATCATACCTGGTGCATCAGATGCATGAAGGTAGTATGGATGAGATGCATCAATGGTGGTAGCATTCATGGCTACAACAGCTGAAGTAGTTGATTCAATGACTGTCATTATGAAGAAACTGTATAAATAACAAGAGAGGAGCCACAGAATAATTCTAGTGCTCTGATACCATAAAGAAATGAAAGAGATAGTATTTAAAAATTTTCTGATGATTTCTCTATATTCACTGTTGTGTATAAATACAAGTACAAATGCTAAAAGAAATTGTAAAAGAAAATAAATTATGTACACTTGTTTATTTTCTACTTGTACAGCTATGTACAAACTTAGGATTCTAATTTTGGCATCGACAGTGGAAGCTTCTAGTATATACAGCTGTATCTTGTCAACTTTGTATGGTCAGGATTTCATCTATCTATTTCTTTTTGTATGCTCCTAATTATTCCACATGGTTGTATCTTGTCAACTTTGAATGGTCAGGGTTTATCCATCTATCTCTTCTTGTACGTTCCTGATTATTCCTCGTGGCTTGATTTTTATAGTCATTTCACACTCGTGGATTTAAGACATAAACACTTAGGTTTATCTGACCAAGTCTTCTTCTCCATATCTTCTTTTCTCTGTTTGTCTTTTTGTTCTCCATTATTGTTCTGTGAAGCTAAAAATGAGAGGTTTGAGTGAGAAATCCCAATAAAAATACATCTTGAAATGTTAGTCAAAGTTCATACAATTTGAATCTCAGAAAACGAAAAGTATCACATATATTGGGACGGGGAGTAATAATTAATAAGGCAAAATACTAGTCCACTGCCTAGTTTTACCCACCACTCTACTTTTCATGTTTGCTTTCAAACAAGAAAGACAAGATACACTTTGTAATTGGTTCTTGAGATGTGAGAACTGAAGTGTAGTATTTTCATAAAACAACCAAAATTGTGTTTTTTAAAGGAAAAATAAAATAAAAATTCTTGACTGATCTTGCATTGTTGAATACTTTTAAGTCATGACATATGGAATTGCCGAAATACGCTTTATTTTGCATACGTATGCCAACAATTTGGGCTTTGAAACTTTTTACGTAAATCTTACATTTGAAAATCAAATTTTGTTGCTCCAAACAAAAAATCAAATTGTTAAAGATTTCTTAGCGAAACTTAAGAAGTAGTACAAGTTAATATCAACATAATTGAAAGACAATAGATTAGTCAAGGAGCAGATATCTAGTTCTGGATCACACAATGTACTCGATTTATTCTAGGTTGAAGTGGTGAAAACACCTCTAAATTTAGTACGAATTATTACTTTAGTCCCTAAACTATTGCCAAACTTAAAAACACCCCTAATATTGGCAAACTGAATTTAAATTCAACCCATATTGCCACATGGCACAACAAGAAAATGCCAAGTGGACAGCACGTGGATTCACGTTGCTGAGGTGTCCTAACATGGGGGTGAATTTAAATTGAGTTGATCAAGATTAGGGATATTTTTAAGAGGGTCAATAGTTCAGGAACTAAAATACGAAAACTTGCCAAATTTACGGTGTTTTCACCACTTCAGCCTTTATTCTGTAGAAGACCCCTATTAACTAGGACATTTTCTTTTTATAGATTTAGCATCGGTGCAACATGAAATCGTAATAATAATTAAGAAAAAGAAAGAGTGACGTGACTTCTCTTTTGCAAAATGGGCAGTTCCACTACTTGAAAAGAGGAAGACACGGGGCTAAAAACAAGTTATTAATTAAATATTATAATAACCCCAAGGCTATATAATGCCTAATAAACATGTATATTACAGAATTAGAGTGGCAACATAATGCTTGCAACTCTATTTTTGCATCAGTTAAGTGCAGGATCTCAGTCTCTCTCCATTCTTATACTTTTTCTGTTTTTCATCCTGTTTTATTCTATGCCTGTCCTTTCCACAAATATTTAAAAAACAAATAACAAAAAAAACAAACACGTATTCTACTCTAGCTGAAAAGGTAACAGGAAATCCGCAAAAAGGAAGCGACAAAGGCCGAGGTTTGTTGCCAATTATTACTTGGTTAATTTAGATAAATCAAAAGATTAATAGGTAGGAAAATAAAGATTCAATCATGACTCAGCCATTAACCACGGAAAGCAGTGATGGAGTGATAAATATACTTTTATTCTTAAAAATAAGTTGGCGTTCTAGCCATGTGTATGAAATTGTCATGACAGAAAGCATTTTATCTCTAAAGTGAAACTTTTCAACGCAAATTTAAATTTATCAAGCTCGCAAATATGGACACTAAATGAAAAAATAAAAGTCAGCCATTAGCCATAGGCATTATATTATTGTAAACAGTCGAAAATGATCTTTTCTAACAAACATTAATGTCTTTATATGCTTGCTCTACCTGCTTATTTTGTATGAAACTGAAAGCGACTCTTCTTCACCCCTCGTGAAATCTTAGGTAGCATTACCAAAAATTAAAATTTCTACTCCAGTTTTGTAGTCCTTACTAATTATTAATTTAACTAGGACGGTAGATGAGAATGACGATCAACCTCACAAGTTGCTTCATGGTAATAGCATTTTCCTAAATATGAATATTTAGGTAAAGCGCCTTCCTATCCTCCTATCGCTTTTGCGAGTATATATTGGATTATTTACTTCTTTGAAGGGTTCAAAGATATGAACAATATCTTTATTGACGAAATTAATTATAATTCTCTCCAAAGGAGAGCCCATGTCAATGTCAAACGTAGAATTTAAACCTGCAACTTATATTAATTTTTGAACTATTGTTGTTAGTACACAGAAAGTTTCCCTTATGATATGGGGATGTATATATAGAAAAAAAATTATTGTTATATATTCTATTAACCCAACCCGCTAGTGATGTTGTCTGCTCTGGGCCTTAACCCGCAGCTTTGAAACATGTCACTAGAGTATAAGGCTTGCTAATTACTTATATACGCAACATCTCTCATGTCATTTTGCCGATGTGTGACTCTTCTCCTAAGCTAGGATGTCGCATATATCACTACAACAAAATCTACTTTTAGCGGCAATTAATTTGCGGCAATAACTTAATTGCCGCTAATTATATTCTAGAATGAATTATTACTGGCAATACCAAACTTTAGCCCTAACAATAAATGCCGCTAAAGGCTCTAGCGACCTTAGATCTAATGGCATTAACCAATTGCTGGTAAATGTTTTTGTGGCAATAACTATTGCCGCTAAAAGGAAAATATATTGCCACTAAAAGCCTCTTTTGGTGTAGTGATATTTGCACAGTGTAAGTTTTCAACAAAAGTGATTCAATTAAACCCCTTCGTTACATGTCTTGTAATTTCATTTTTACCCTTGGCCTGAACCTAGAACCGAGTTTCTTCTGATTCAAGGAAGTGAGTATGGCGGATGGCAACGGATAGGAATCTGAAGAATTGTTTCTATCATTTGAATAGACTCCTTATTGATCACTTTAACATTCCTTCAACGAGAAAAAGGAATTTCTATACATGTACATTCGAAGCAAAGACAAAATAAAAAGTTGGTATCAGTTGTCTCGAAACCTTGGAATACAATATAGTAGCAGAAAATATGGAATAAGGAATTTAACCAAAAAAGAGGCCCTATAACATGGTACAATACAATATCATAGGATTCACAACAACATTTGGTCATATCACTAAGAGCTATCATCCGATGATATCTAACTTTTATAAACTCCTAACAATATATAGCTTTAAATTTGGAAATTACAAACCGTAGCTACCTTTTATGTTGTTTCAGTTGTATTTCATTATTTTGAAATACATCGAAATACAAAAAATGTGAAAACAAAGTGGAGTAAAAATAGGCTCTAGATTCAGAGCTACCTTTTATGTGGTTTCAGTTGTATTTCATTATTTTGAAATACAGCGAAATACAAAAAATGTGAAAACATAGTGAAGTAAAAATAGGCTCTACATTTGGAGCTACCTTTTATGTGGTTTCGGTTGTATTTCATTGTGTGAAATACAGTGAAACACAAAAATCGTGAAAACAAAGTGAAGTAAAAATAAGCTCTATATTTGAAACATTTACTGTATTTACACCAAAAAAAGATGAATACATTCAATTCCTTTTAACAAATACACCGTATTCGGGTGTACAATTTCTCCTTCGAAATACAAAAATACAAGCGAGACAAAAATATACACTCTATACAAAAAAATACAAGCGAAATACAAAATATCACTGTATTTACACCAAAAAAAGATGAATACATTCAAATCCTTTTAAGAAATATATTGTATTCGGGTGTATTTGATTATTCAAATACATATTTTCTCTTTCGAAATATAGAAATACAAGCGAATACAAAAAAATACACTCTTAAGTATACTAAAAAATGGAGAATACAGTCAAATTCGGTCCTCCCATCGCCGCCGGAGCTCCGTCGACGTATAGCATCTTATGAAACTTTCAAACATAAAATCTCTCCATAAAAACAACTCCCAAAGCTTCTGTGGTATTCGTACCAATAATGCTATATATAGCAACCTGATGATCTCATTGTATTATATTATTACTTTAATGTAGTAACAGTATATTTTTCAGCTTATTTTCCAGATCTGGTCCCTTCGGTATGGCTCAGATCAGAGCTTATTCTATTCCGGCGTGTCAACTCAGATTTTCCGGCGTCCCTCCAGATGATGTTCCACCTTTGTTCATATTCTCTTCGTCATCTTGTCCTTCCTCCGTTTCATCATCGTTATCTGCTGATGCTCCCCTCCTCTCCTGCCCCGCCGCCTTCTTCTTCCGCCTTTGTTTCATTCTTCCGCCACCACCTGCTACTGTAACCACTTCCCATGTTCTGCCACCACCTCTCCCCCTAGAGATTGCTTCTATTCTTCGTTTGAATGGAGAGAGTGAGATCAGAGAGAGAGAGAAAGAGAGGGGTGAGATCTCACAGATCTGGGGGGTGAGGAGAGGGAACAAAGAGAGAGAGAAAGAGAGGGGTGAAGGAGAAGATAGATTTGGGAGGTGAGGGAAAATCAATTGAAAAGAGAAACTTATGAAATACAGGGCTCTAGTTATGATGTGTAATTTAAGAAAATTTTAGCTACAAAAAATAAATAAAATAAAAGATAGTTATTATTCATAAATAGGTCTTAGAGGTAGCTATGACAAATAAATTTTTCATTAACGAAAGTCTCTCATATGATAAGTATATTCAATCGTACTTTTGTTTACTCATCTTGTCTGTTAGGGCCTAAAACTGATCTTAACTGGGCCAAGGCCATACTATTTTCCCGCAAGACCTCACACAACATTAAGTCTATTCAAGATATTATAAGTAACTTATTTTTCTTTTTTACTTTCCATGTGAAACTTTGTTCACACCCAACAATCACACCGTTGAACTAAGTTTCACATAATCCATATCATCAATCATGGGCTAATTTGGAGATTCACTGTGTGTGTCATTCACAACATCCAAGTATTTACGGCCACCAAGCCTACAAGCTTCTTTTGTGTGTGTACGGCTCCAAAGTTATGGATAAAAGTAGTAAACAAAGGAGCTGTTAGTCGGGCCCTACGCCATCACTCCGCCATCTCCATATTCATCTAGCCGAACTACTGACTACATTACTAATTGTTAGACTAAAACAGTCCAAAAAATACTTTTAACATGGTGCGATATTATCTGTATCCGTTTTAGGTCAAGTTCGCATGGTTTTCTCCAAAGACTCACATCTTTATGATCTCTCGTTGTAATAAAAAAACTTTTTTGTAAGAAATAACATTTGGTCATGGCCAAGCCCAAACAACATAGCGCCAATTGCCATCTGATGAAGGAATTTCTTACCAAAATTCTTTCGACGATAACCAGTAATAATTAATGTTTTAACAACCATCATTAAACATCATTAGCATCGGACCTACTTGTAAAACTTCCTATGATTCCATTGGCTCGTAATGGAGAACAGAACTCGGTGTCTCTGCTAATTAGTCATTTCATCCACTCAACAAAAATATCTACCAAATAGTACTTTAATCTTCGTTATTATTTTGTAGTTACCCATTTTCTTTTGATAACCTTGCTATACCAGCAAACGTTATACTCACCAAAAACATTATATTCAATTCGTGATATCATTGGTCTTCATGGCCTATGAAATTAAGCAAAAAATGACACTGATAATGACATTACGCTTATAAAATTCAATAATCAATCATATTAATTAAGCAGTAGTCGTGACATGTGCATTATTTGAGGGGTAGGTTTCAATTTGCAAAGCCGATCAGTGAGCACATACTTGGGACTTGGGAGGATATCGAATTATTAATAGTATAATTTTAAGGACCAATTAAAAATTCATCCTTAAGTCTTTGGCCATTGCTTACTACAGCTATTAAAGAAAATTTAATCAAAGGAAGTGACGTACCACATCTGACTTATTCTAGGGGGAAGAAAAACAAATTATTTTTACTATGGTAGCAAGTTGGAGTAGCATGAGCTGCTTTGAAGTAACGTCTTAATTTAAACATTTTACAAGCTGTTCATTAGAAGATTAGTGGATGTAATTAGGTTGAAGCGAAAAAAAAAAGGGAGTATTATCAGAAGTTAACGTTCAAATAGATTATTTGGAAGTTGAAGTTTGTCTTTGACATAAACTTCACTTGTAAAAAATATTATGATAGTTAAAAGATTTGTGAATGGGAACTATTATTTCACGCGAAATATTTCTCAAATTAATAAGTTGATATTTTACCAGAATTTCAAATATTGTAATTTAAGTATTTGCAAATACTGATGGTTTTTACGATTGAGTATTAGTCCAGAATTAAGATCAAAGAAGACAGGAACCCTAGGTTCGAACAAATAAAAAAGCAAGAACTTCTATTGATATTTTTGAAAAATATGAAGATACAAAATGAATTCGCCAACTAAAGAATATTCTAAACACTATGTATATAAACATTACAAACTAGGCCAATTATGCAAAATGAAAATGAAACCTGTCCGATAAATACTTGGTCCTCATTAGTCAGCTATGTTAAATTAGTTGGTCTAAGTCATCTTGGGCCAAAACTTGGGCTCCAAACCCAAATTCCTCGCCTCTCCAAACTGCAATGGGGAACCATTCCAAGCTTGGAAATAAAAGACCGATGTCGAACTCCTGATAAAGCTTTAGATCATCCACTTGAGAATCACTAGAAATGGCATGTAAAACAATTAAACCAGATTGAAGCGTTCTCGCACAAAATGTCAGTCGATCTCGATGTGTTTCATGCGCTCGTGAAAAACAGGATTGCGAGCTATGTGAATAGCGGAATGACTATCAAAAAATATAGAAACAAGAGTAAGGGAAGACATCCCAACTCACCAAGTAAACGAATCAACCATATAACCTTAGCAACTAGTGCAAGGCCCTATACTCAGCTTTAGCAGAAGATGGGTAATAGTAGCTTGTTTCTTAGACTTCCATGAAATACTTTCATGAAATAGGTTAACCTCCCAACAATAAAATATAGTCACTAGTAGACTTCTGAGATGTATTGCACTTTGCCCAGTCAGAGTCATTAAAAGCAGGAAGTGTAAAATCAAAAAAACTATTAAACAATAACTCAAATCAGAAGATCCAGCCAGATAATACCTCATAACATGAAGAACAGATTTAAAATGTGGAATGCGAGGTTGTGACAAAAATTGATTGAGATTTCAACCAACTTCTTATATATGGAAGGATCTGATGAAACAGTTTCAAAATCAACACATAGTTTAAAATGTATATCTAAAGGAGAAACATCAAGGCAATTGAACTTAGAATAAGCAACTTATGTTGAGTAACAAGTAATCTATGAGATTGTGGAATAATCTGTAGACCCAAAAAGTAATGTGTTTTACCTAAATCCTTGATCCAGAATTGATAGGAAGTGCTTTAGAGCTGCGATTTTAGTCATGTCATAACCAATTAACAAAATGCCATCCACAATAACAACTATAACAGTCAAGGAAGAATCAGACACCTTGGTGAAGAGAGAATAGTGATTTTTGTTAGGATTGTACCCTTTGGACTGAAAAAAAAAAAAAAAAACCCAGATATGTTGGCATAACATTGCCTAGAAGCTTGTCTAAGACTATACAATGATTTATCGAGCTGACACACTAAAGTTATAAATTAAAGTTAATATCTCTAAATTCTTTGTAATACTTCATATTTTATTCATAAGTTATCTTGTATTGTAATAAAGTGTCCTTAGTATTTTGTGTGGGTATATATATGAGTTTTGCTAACCTACAACACGAAGGTTGTAGGATAGCAATGTACTAATTTTTGATTTCCTTAAATACCCTTCCTTTTGTTTCAAGTACATTAAAAAATTAAGGACTTTTATAGATTGCATCACTAATTGTTCCATTTTCAAATTTTAAATGTGAATAAAACTGAACCTTGAATCCACTGTCGGAAACCTTGTTTCATTTGCAACCAATACTGATTTTTTTGAGGGACATTACGGTGGGCTGCGGCTTCATCAGTTCTGGTCGGCAAACCAGTTCTGGGGGTTTTTTCTTGCTCGTCTCTACAGTAAATTAGTGATACAAGTGAGAGATTCACTTGTGGTTGGGCTTTTGATGAATTGACAAAAAAGCCCTTAATTTTTTAATGTGCTTGAAATAAAAGTAAGGGCATTTTAGGAAATGAAAACCCTAAAATACAAACCCTAAACCCTAGTTCTCATCGGTATGGCTACAGCTGCCAGTGCATGGCCACCCCTGCATGCCTAGGGGTGACTAGAATCGGCCTTAGGAGGAATCACCACCAAAACATCTATACGCCCAGATAGTAAACCCATTGATTGAAACAGCCGTTATAAAACCCAATCCAAACCCTATTCAAGAAAAACCTTTAATGTATGTGCATGACGAACCAATGGTGTTGTGGGATGAAGCAGAAGTGAATGCAATGATAATACAAGAGCAAATCCAATACGCAGTTGTTGCGGTTCAATTTTACACGGGTGCATAAAAGCTACTAGGAGGTTGTTGGTGCAAATTGGATTTTAGTATTTTAGAGTCGCCACCTAGTTTATTAAGAAAAACTAGAAAAATTGGGTTAAAAGGGTTTATTCAAACAAGAGAACCAAAGTTCGAGGTAAGGGTTCTGGTGATTCCCTAGGGAAGGTTTTAAGCACCCTAGTATTAAGGATCCGTAGAATACGGTTGACCTACAAGCTTCAATGTGTGATTATTGTATTGTTTGCTTAAAAATGTTTAAGTTTCCGCAAAAATATCATTTAATCATATCATAACTTTCAAGGAATATTTTGGCAAAAAGTCCCCTTAGAAAAGGGGGTTTTGGGTTAAAAAAAAAAAAATCCACGTAAGTGTTCAATTCACTTTATTGCCGGACTAAGATACACCTGAGATTTCTCCCGAGTAGAGTCACTACTGTTTTAATCCTAATAAAATGGGTTTAGTTCTTATAGGTCTTATTATACGTATATAGAAAATATGGAGTATACCTCAGATTTTTGTACATATATATATATACACTAGATGATGAAAGCCCGTGCTAGCACGGGCCCAACACAAAAAATAGTACCACATTTTTCTTTTTAGTCTGTCTTAAAAAGAATGATATATTTTTATGTTTAGAAATCATTTAACTTGAAACTTCCCCTTTTACCTTTAATGAAATGATTTAAATCCACACAAATATCTATGACTTATTTTAGACCATAAGTTTCAAAGATCTTTCCTTTTTTTTTTAAACTTCGTGCCTAGTCAAACTCTGTCACATAAATTAGGACAGAGAGAGTACATTTTAGTAATATAATTATGAATTTTTTATTATA